>NW_014012670.1:17795-18729 GCF_000611645.1 Monoraphidium neglectum
TGCCAGTGCCCCGGCACACGCCGCACTACCAAGCCCTGCACGCACCCCACCCCTCCCTCCGTGAGGAAGCCTCGCCCCTCCCCCCGCCCTCCATTGCGCCGCCACCACCACGCCAGGGCCCAGGCCGCCATGCTCGCCGTGCTGCCGGCGATGACGTCAGACCCCACCACGGCCGCGTTCGCCATGCGCGCGCTGCAGCCGCTGGCCGCGCCCTCCGCCCCGCCTGCGCTGCGGGGCTTGGCGCTGCGGCTGGCGGTGGACGGCTGGCGGGAGACTGGCAGGTCGACCGGGAGGGCGGGGCCGGGGGGGGGGGGCATCGCCGGGCGTCTGCCACCGATGCCTCCAAGCGCACCCGCACCCGCCCCCTAGGCACCCAGCATGATGATACGCCACCTGGCGAGGATGCACTCGGCCAAGTTGTCATGCTCCGCTCTCAGCCTGACGCCGGCCCCTCAGAATGCAGCCATCTGCTCGCATGTGAAGTCGTGTGCCTCAAGCGCTGCGCCGTCGCCCCACGCCTCCCCCGTCCAAACACAGGGGCTGGGCGCGTGCAGAGGCCGCCGTCAACGGCTACGCCCCCCCTGGGGCCGGCGCGCTGGCGGCCGCGGACCAGAGCGGGCTGGGGCCCAGGGCGGGGGACCTGCCGCCGGTCGAGCTGCGGCTGGCCAGGGCTGCGGCGCTGAGGTGGGGGGCTGGGGGCCGGCGGTAGGGCGGCATGGCAATCCAAAGCATCACTGTTGTGTTCTGTGCACAGACGATGGATGATGCTCCGGGCGCGCGCACACGCGCAGCACGGGTCTTCCCACTTGTGGACGGCCATGGGCAGGCAGGGGCACCCCAGCTCTTGGCGCCCATGCCCGCTCTGCGTCTTTGCTGACTTCACCCTGTGCTAGCAAGGCAACGGCCCATGCGCACCGCGATTGCCCCCCGAAAC
>NW_014012669.1:0-18175 GCF_000611645.1 Monoraphidium neglectum
GGCCAAGCTCAAGCTGTCCGCCACATCCATGACGTCGTCCATGACAAAGAACGCGGGCCTCATGAAACAAGTGATGTACTATCATTTCGTCACAGGTTCTAACGGCGCCAAGGCCGTCTACCCCACCTGGTCCCTCAAGGCCGGCACCACCCTGGACACTATGTGGGTGATGCAAGGCTGCCACTGGGCTGAGCGCACACGCCGGCCTGGAGTGCTGAGAACGACTTGTAAATGCACACAGCTTGGCTGTTGGTGACTTCAGGCACTACTGAAGTGTATTTTGTGGGTGTTACTGACAACTCGCCCCCACTACCAACCCTGCAACCCGTGTGTGCTCAGGTACATGTCCAGCACCACCAAGAAGCACTACCAGCTGTTTGTGGGCTCAGCGGTGGGCACCAAGGTGCTCATCAAGTCGGCCGGCACCAGCGCCTATACCTACATGCCAAACATCAAGTGAGATTTCCTGTCTGCCCTATTCAATTCCTCAAGTTGATGCCACATTGCTATTCACTGCAGCCGCTAGTGGAATCAGGTGCACGGTGCACGAATGAGGCACGCAACAGTCGTGTTTGCCCGTGTGCCGCATGGCTGCGGCGCAGCCACTTGTAACCACATGATGCATCTTTGGGTCTGTGGTGTGGCCGTCACTCACCCCAAACCCCCTGCGCCCATCGTTCTCCTGTTCTCGTCGTAGGTGCGGCGCTGGTGTTGCCCACGGCATCGACAACCTCCTGCTGCCCATGGCTTTGACAACTATTGCCAAGTACATTTAAGGCGGCATAATCCGGCTCTGACAGGCGGGCAATTCAGCTCAGCGTGCTGCCCGCAGCCACTGTCTCCTGGATGGGTGTGCTTGAGCCACAATCTAGGTCGAACGCTGCACGCGACATCCCCCGTAGTGGGCGGACTTGATACGGTCTCAAACCACAGTGTGTCTTTCATAAGGAACTGCTACTTTTGCCATGGCCGCTGATATCTACGCCTGTTGTTGGGCCCTCAAATGTTCTTCGCCCTCTGTGAAGACGTCCTGCCCGTTATCAACCAGCTCATACAAGCGCGTTTACCCGACCAGAAATTTGCTCTGTGTGTAAGTCATCACTACTGCGTGCTCTGTTCCCTTCCCTTCGCTTATGGTGTGGTGTGGACTGGTTGGTGCCACAAATCTTGTGCGTGCCAGTTACCAGGCCTTGCAGCCCATCTCAGCATGAGACCACAGCTGGCAAATCGATGTGGTCAAGAGGTGTGACAAGTTACGAGGCCATATAAGTTGGGTGCTGAAGAGCATACAGCCGGCTCACCAAGGGGTGGGTTGTTACAAAAAGAAACTGCGAGCATCTCCGCCGCCACCAGGCACTTGCCACTGGCTGTCAGCCGGTCCTCTTCAGCCAGCAAACCTTGCAGGGACGAGGCGATGCATTCACATGCAAACATACCAATCAACGTATCACCAGAAGCTTTGTGCACCTATGTACATGAGCACATCAAATGCCTAGCATCCTCGTTGCATGCAGAGTTGCGAGCCGAAGTGCGCCACTGGATGCCGTGCTCTTCCAGTTGCTGCATGGTGCACTGCAGCAGCTGCACGCGCTAGACCAAGGGGCGCAAAAAACCAGAGGCCGGGCTCTGTGTCCACAGGATCAATCTCCATGCAATCGTGATCACACATATTCGTTACTCACGTTTTCAAGCGCGCCACACTTGTGCACTAGATCGCTACTCGGGAACAACGCGAGTGCCAGCGCCGCTGCTGCAGCCATGGATCTCGGACCGTGCATGGCTTTAGATGCTCAGGGCAAGGCCGAGGCCCCACACACGGGCACCACCATCGTGGCGGTGACGTTTGACGGCGGCGTTGTGCTCGGCGCGGACGGGCGCGTCAGCACAGGCACATACATCAGCAACCGCGCATCAAACAAGATTCAGCAGCTCACAGACAGCATCTACCTCCTTAGATCCGGCAGCGCGGCGGACACGCAGGCCATTGGCGACTATGGTGCGCCACTGCCAACGGGGCCAGCCCAGCGCGTGCGCGCACCTGCGCGCCGGGTGTGCGCCGCGTCTGTGTGCATGCATGAGCATAAACGTAGCATCGCCTCAGCTGCTGTGCTGGTCGCTTGTACCGTGTCAACATGCCTAATTTGAGGAGGCTGCACTCAGTACACATGGAGTGGCGTGGCCATTGTCGCAGCGAATTCCCTCCTCGGGGTGCGCCGGCACCTGCCCGCATCCACGCACTCTCTTGCGCCCGCTCTGCCGCTGTGCTGCAGCGCGGTATTTTTCGGAGCAGCTAGCAGCGGAGCTGGGCCGTGCCCCAAACGTCTCCACTGTCGCCAAGCTGGTGTCTACGGTGAGATCCGTGGCGCTCCTTGTTGCTGCCAGCGCCATGACAGTAGCCTGCAGTGTTTCAGTCGTGCGCTGCTCGTGACTGCTGCGCCGTTGACTACTGTCCCCATCATCCCAACAAACCTTCCGTCGCACACACGCAATCCAGATGAACTATCAGAACAAGGAGATGCTGATGGGGGCCATGATCGTGGCGGGGTATGACGAGCAGAAGGGCGGCCAGGTGGGGGTGGGCGCCGGCTGGATGGAGGGGGTTGCGAGGGGGGAGACGATGCAGATCATGGCCTTCATGTTTCAGATTCACCCAATGTGTGAGAAGTTGCTGAGGTGTGTTGTTTCTCTCGCGGCTCTGCGCGCAGCCTGCCGGGTTCAACCCAGGGCTTGCCTGGCGGGCTTTTGGCAGCTTTGTCACCCGACACTGGGGCCATCTTCCGCTACTGCAGGTGTACGGCTGCCCCATTGGCGGCTCGCTGGTGCAGGAGCAGTGGGCGGTGGACGGCAGCGGCTCAACCTACATCTGGGCAGCACTTGATGACGGTTTCAAGTGAGCGCACCTCGCCAGCAACGGACCGATTGGGGACTATGTGGTCTTGCGGCAGTGAGCGCGGCGCAGAAGCTAAAGCAGCAGTGCGGGGCAGAGCACAGCTTACCAGCGTGCTCGGAACACCAGCTAAGGTGGCTGTTGTCAGTCGCCCCACGCATGCTACAGTAGCAACCTCTTGCCCGTGGGTCACATGTGGCAACAATGCGCGCGACACACACACGTGTACACGCACTTGTGCACACAAGCGTGCGGGCACACACACAACACACACACACACATGCACACACACACATGCACACTCAATCACGCACACTTGTGCACATGTGTGCACGCATCGGCCCCTCATTCAATCAGGGAGGGGATGACGCGCGCTGAGGCAGAGCAGCTGGTCGTGGACGCGCTGTCACTCGCCATGGCCCGCGATGCGTCCAGCGGCGGCATTATCCGCACTGTCACTCTGGACAAGGCTGGTGCCACAGTCAAGTACGTGCCAGGCAACGAGGTGCCCACCTGGTTCGAGGACCTGCCAGCGCCTGGCACAGCGATGGCTGTTGGTTAGGCCTGGGGTGCCCGTGGCTGTGGGCTGCGCTGCGCTAGATGTGTGGCGCTGTAACAACAAGGTATCTTACTCGTTCATGGTTTGCAGGGAGGGCAGCATGTGCTTGATGCTGCTTTGCAAAGCTGAGCAACCAGCCCCATTGCTCACAACGAGGGCACTAGGCTCTGCATGCTCAAAATTTCGACATCATTCCCTGCAAATGTGTTGGTTGGCAGCCTCTCCAATGCTGGCGTCAAACAGTTTTCATCCAAAACTTGTACAACGATGCACACACAGCACAAAATCAGCTACACTGACTTGTAAACGTGCAAAAGAAATGCCAGGCGCTCCCTGCGCGCTAGCCGGCACCCTCAGCCGCTGCGCCCTGCCGTTTTTGTGCGGCCAGGGGCGAGTGCGCCGCGACGACGTCCAGCAGCGCCGCCACCCGCTCCTCTCCCAGGCGTCCCTCTGCATTCTCCACGACGAGGTGCAGCTCCACCTCGCTGGTGGGGGCCAGGTTGAGGACCTGCAGCAGCTCGGTGCGCGACAGACCAAACGGCTGGCCCGGGGGGAGGGGGGGCATAAGGCGGGCGTATGGCAGCACTATGTAATCACTCAATGGGTTTTGAAACGGGATGAGCCCAGCATTCATGGGCCATGGACGTCACACAGGCGCTTCAACCCCCCTTGCATCCTCCGGCACTGGCTGCCGGCCAGCAATGCCTTGCAAAATCAACCAAACCCGACCCCACCTGCAGCGCTTCCTTGAAAGCATCTAGCTGCTGCCGTGTGAGCTCCCCCGCAGAGTGGGCCTGCAGGTAGCGCAGCACCTGCAGAGGGGCGAATGCTGCGGGATCAGCGCAATGCCGGCCAAATGATCTCGCTGAGGTGCCCCTTGCAGCTGCTTGCCCAACGAGAAAGCTTCAAACACAACGTTTGCCGCAAGCTATGCCCTTCAAACGCCTGGGTCGCTGTGTGCTATTGGCGAGCTCATCCCGTGCAGAAGAGCCGCACCAGCTTCTCGCTTGGGCGTGCGCGTGCACTGGGAGCGTCGGTGTCGGCGCCCCGGGCCTTGAGCACCTGGGGTGAGTTTAGGGCGGGGTCAGCTAGCCAAGTAGGACAGGTGACATCAAGAAGAGGGCCATTGTGACCATACAGCATTGTGCGTGCCCTGCTCCGCCCAAGATTCAAGAAGAACACAGTGGGCTGCAGAAATTGTGGAGCAGTCAAGTGCTTCCTGTTCAAGGCCATGGCTAAAGGCGCTTGCTGCAGGGCGTCTCACCTCTATGACCTCACTATTTGTCAGTAACCCTGCATTCTTCTCGAGGCTGCAAGGTTTAAACATGCATATTATGGCCACAGCAGCGCACGAGCGGGGCGGCAGCAGCTGTTTCAGCTAGGACACAGCAGTGCGGCACAGCAACACCGCCCGTTGCCAGACCACTGCTTCAACCAGAATCCGCACACACATGTGAGAGGATCAATTTGCATTCAGGGTTCGCTGTTTCCTCACATCTTCATGCTGCTGCAACTTCTGCTGTCGCCCCCGACGGGCCTGGGGCGGCCCCAGCAGCAGCTCTGCGCGCCGCCACCTGCCGCGCCTCAGCGGCTCGGGTTCCTGATTACTTTGAAAACGAGTCCAGGAATCCTTCTCAGGCTTGTGGAGCTAGCCAAAGTCACTGGCCGAAGCGGCTAATAACAAGACGGCAAGATCAATGAAGACGCGTCAACTGCAATTATGACAAGCTACTGGCGATCAGGCACTCGAGCCATTGAGAGCTGTACCCGGTCTCGGCCGCGATCAAGTCGCAATGAGGGCGACACTACAGTATCAGTTGCCGCCGTTGCCCGATGCTGACGCCAGCACACTTTCGCTTCGCCGGGGAGCGGGCGCTATCCACTGCTTCCTCGTGCCATCAGTTCCCCTGAATTACAACCACAGGGTTTACACTTCCCAACAAGGGGCGCACAGGGACCGTAAAAGCTGGCCCGCCCAGTTGTCTGGCACAAGCACAGTGCGGTCAAGGGTGTAGGAAGGACGGATAGGCCATATACAATGTGATGCTTGGATCAGCCAGCAACGCATTCAGAGGCAGCGCTACTCACCTGAGGATTTTTGCTGAGCAGCGCAGCAAGGCTTCAACCGCTGGACGGCCTACGTGCTCGCTGCGCCATGACCGCCTTGCTGTTGTGGGGAACCCCTTGACCGTTTGCTCTGTGACCCTCACTTGCATGGACTTCGGCCCAGAGATGAAATGAGGCCGTGACTTGAGGCCAGACCATGACTTTAGCCTAGAGAACAGCAGCAAGCGATAGGTGAACACGTTTGGCATGTATTCACGCGCTGCTTGAGAATCCTAGCTGCAGCACCCTTCAGCTGCCGCCACCACACACTCCACTCCTATTCTAGGGCTGCCATACAGATGTCCAGCTTATCTGTCACTCGCTGGCGCCTGTCATTCAGCATTCATGTTATGCACGTGTTGGCTCACCAGCTGTCCCATGACAGCCATTTTGAGAATCCACAGGCGTGTGCATGACGACCACACAACCCCTCCCGCAAAGCAGCACAAATGGGAAGGACATGCCCAGACAAATAGGCTTACCCAGAAGATTGATGCTGACTGGGACAATGCAGACGGTAATCACGAAGCAGCTATGATAAGATCAAGCATTGTACGGCTCTGTGGCCCCGCAAACTTCTCCATTGCATCCTGCACCCCTGCACACAAACATGGGCAGATCTTGCGTGCCGGCAATACCCCTGGCTGCCCATCCTGCGCCTGAAGAAGAACCAGTGCAAGCAGCAGCGCCCACTGATATGCAGCAGCAAGAGGAGTAGTAGGAAGCGGACTGGCTTCTGCCCGGCGGAAACACCAACCCCTGTGATCGGGCATACCCTCAACTCGGGCTCCCTAGCGTGCACCTTGAGGGCGTGCCTCGGACACCCTCATGGCTATTTTCAAGCCCACCCTGTTATATCTTGCAATGGCCACCCCGGCATGTCGGAACATAGCCGCCGTTGCTGCTGCAGTGGCACCCCGATGCCGGCAACAAGCAGCGCACTGCGTTGCTGCTGCAGTGGCACCCCGATGCCGGCAACAAGCAGCGCACTGCGGCAAGTCACACGTTGATTATGTGCGCATCAGTAATCAAAAGCAGCTCCGCGCTGTTGTAGGGATATTTTAGGTAGGCATTGCTACGCCAAGCCTGATCAGCATTTCTTGTCACAGGGGGAGTTGCGCATCATAGCACAGCGATTGGGGTGCGCTGCACGCACCACTGCACTCGCTTCTCGAGTGCCACGTGTGCACCATGGCCCGATCACTTGCGCAATGGTGGACTGCAGACCTGACATTGCAGGTCATTGCGCTGACCAGCTTTGAGCCCATGTTTGCGGGGCCTGGGCAACTACACGTGTTGGCGAGGAGCAGCAGCAGCGGCAGCAGCAGCGGCTGCAGCAGCACGAGCAGTGGCTGTGGCGTGCACGGCAACCGTCATCCGCCTGGGCCGGCAAGACTCAGATCAATAAATGGAGTGTTACGTATGTGAATGTTGATTTATATATGCGGGATTGCCCATGCGCAGCACCAGTCACTGCTGGAAGCACTTGATGAACACCCTTGCCAGCTGTCTCCCAAGGAGAAGAGTGCCATCAGTCTGGGGGTCCGTGATGCACGCACTCATTTGCTTTGGTCAATCTTGGATGTGTTTGTTCGCGTAAAGGCAGCACGCACCCGGCCGTTCGTCCCTCGGGAGCAGCAGGCACAGCGCATCCAGTTGGCGCTGCCTCGAGGACAAGCGGCGACTGCCGCGTGCCCCCGGCAACCTTCATAGCATCCCGATATTGTATTGCATCTTTGCACGAGAGTGTCCTCACACGGCAGCAGGTGCGTGCGCGGGCTGCTTCAAAGCAGCCCTGTTTCGCGCCAGACTCGACCTTGTGCGCCCTGCAACCCGTACGTATAATTTTTTGTCCACTGTTTGACCCATTTACGCCTTCTTCACGCCGTACGCAGTCCGGGTGTTGAGTCGAGTTGATCATTGCCCCGGGTGACTGACTGACCGGAGCAGTGCAGCATCAAGCCAGCGCAGCAGAGGCCAGTGGCGGCCGCGGGTGAAAGAGCAGCTGGAACAGCAATGGGCGAGTTTCACCAGGCGCAGCTGCCGGCGCCGTCCGACATGTCGGCGGAGCCGCGCTTGTACATTTACAAGCAGTTCATCGTCGTGCTGGTGCTTGGCGCGCTGGGCGTCGTCGTCGCGTCGCCTTTTACGCCCAATGGCTCCATTCTCTGGTTCCTGGCCTTCTTCACCAGCATCAACCTGTTCAACGGCCTGGGGCAGGCAGCGCGAATGGTCAGTGCGGTGCTCAAGATGCGCGCCCGCATCGTCCCCCGCGCGCCTGGCGCTGCCCAGCTCAAGGCGCTGCAAAAGGGTGCCTCGCTTGGCGATGCGGACGGGGAGGGCGCGTGCCTGCTGAACGTGGACGATGTGCCGGCGTGGCACCACGTGTTCGTGATCCCAAATTATAAGGAGGACCTGGCTGTGCTGTCAGCAACCCTGGACCGGCTCGCGTCGCACCGCCACGCCAGCCACTACACAATCCTGCTGGTGGGTCTGCAACGCCAGGAATTGCGATGCGCTGGATCAATTTGATGTGGCATAAGCAGTTGCTTTGCGGCTGGAGCGTGGGCATGCCGGGCTGCGCATGGAAGCAGCAACTCCCCATTCTGCACAGGCAACGTGTGGCGGCCCGCCTGCTTTTTGAGTGGCAGCCGCACAGCAGCGGCCGTTGAGTCTGCCCCTGGAACGCTGGCTGCTGCCCGTTACAGCCTGCAGCCGGCCTGATTGCAGCCGCGCGCATGGCATACACAGAATCTGACCTGCAACCACTTGTGCATACAGCAGTGAATGCGTAATTCTGCACCCGCGTTCTAAATAACACTAAAAGGCTATGGAGGAGAAGGAGGCCTATGCGGAGCAGAAGGCGGCGCAGCTGCAGGAGCAGTACTGCCTCCGCTTCAAGGCCATCCTCTTCACGCTGCACTCCCTCGACCCCGTCAATGAGATGCCCGGCAAGGCCTCTAACGTGAACGCGGCAGTCCGCCAGTTTGCGGCAACCGTGCCGCCGTCGGACCGCGCGCGCTACCTGCTGACCATCATGGACGCGGACGCGCTGGTGCCGCCCGCCTACGTGACGCAGCTCGAGGCCACCACCGCCGGCCTGGGGAGCAGCGCCGCCGACAACGTGTACGCGGCACCAGTGCTGTTTGAGCAGAACGGCGCGGCGGTGCCCAGCCTGGTGCGGGTGACGGACTACACGTGGGGTGCGCTGGCCATGCAGAACCTCAACAACTGGACCGGGGTGGGGTTCCCCATCTCCAACTACAGCCTCTCACTGGCCCTGGCCGCCTCTATCGACTTCTGGGACACCTGGTGGGTTTCGTGTCGTGTTTTTTGGGGAGGGGGGGCGCCTGGGGGCGCCTCCCCTGTTGTGCTGACTTGAAGGCCGAGGTTGGGCAAAACAATCAGCCGTGCAAGGGATCACGCCAAGTGCAACGATTGGCACAGCCTGTCAGGGTGGTGGGTGGCAGCACAGGGGCGCGGCTGAGAATGTGTGGTCAAGGTGATTGATTGCCAGGTCTCACGGCTGGCCGCGTGGTACAGTGTCAGCCTGCTCTACGCTCTGGTCAGCATCTCACCGGGCGGCGGATCCCCACTAATCGCAACCAACCCAGGCCGGATGCTATCGGCGAGGACATGCACATGTTCATCAAGGCCTACGCCAAGACGCGCGGGGCGGCGCGGCTGTACCCCATATTCGCGCCCATCAACATGGGCCACGTCAACGCGGACGGCTTCTTCGCCAGCTGCGTGGCGCGGTACACCCAGGTGCGGGGCCCGGGACGCGGTGAAGACGGCGAGTGGGGCCCAAAGGAGCTGCAGCGGTGGCACGTGCTGCGCAGCAGGCCGTGGTGTGTCTGCGCGCGGTTCAGTGAGGCAGGGAATGCACGGGGGGGCGTCAGCAGAGCACGGCGCTGGAGGCTGATGGCAGGGGATGGCTGCGGTCGTGTGGCAGGTCGGCCAGTGACCAGGGTGACCAGCGTTTTGGACGGAGTTGGAGTCGAAATCTTACCAGCAGCAGTTATGCAGCTGGTGCTTACGGGGCGCCCTGCAAGGGGCCAACAGGGTCGCGGCAAGGAGGCAGCAAGGCGGCGGCACAGGGGCAGCAGGGTGGCGTGCAGCAGCGCCAAGGGAGGTGGCAGCGTCTTGGGAGGTTGCAGCAAGGCGATGTTCTAGCCTCGGCCTCACGCCACCAACCCCCGGTGAAACCCGCTACGCAGGCCGAGCGCCACATGCGCGGCATCGCCGACACGGCGTACGCGATGCGCGAGGTCGTGAGCGGCAGCGTGCCGCTGAACTGGCGGTCCCTGGCGCTGGTGTTTGGCTGCTGGGAGGCGCACCTGGTGTCGACGGTGTCCCTCATCGCGTACATATTCCTGCCGCTGCTGTACGGCGCGCTGGGCACGCTGGGCGTGGCGTACCACGACCACCCGCTGCAGCGCGCCGTCATCGACACCATGGGGCGCTGCAACCTCGTGCTCATGGTGACCGTCCTCATCTGCCACGAGGTCGCGCGCGTGATCTGCCGGCGCCACCTGTACGGCCTACGGGGGCCGGCCATTCCCTGCACGCCGCACGGCGTGGTGGTGCACGTGGCGTCTTACCTCTGGCTGTTCATCGGGGTGTGGTTCTACACGGTGCTGCCCATGCTGGTGGGTGGGGGGGCGGGAGGAAGGGCGAGAAGGGCTGCACGGCTGGACTCGCGGGGTTGCTGGCAATGGGATGTTGTTTGGGGTATGGCAGGACGCGTGATGCGGGCTTGCCAGCAGCAGCAGCTTCTTGCACGTTTTTCTGCTGCTGCAAGTCTGCCGCCAGGTCCAGCGAGGTGCATAAAAGAGCATCGCGACACATCGCAGCGTGCCACTCGTGACCCGCGCTGCCCTGTGGCCGCCCTGTCCCTCCCCGTGCAGGTGGTCATAGTGAAGCACGCTCTCAACATCCGCAGCACAAACTACATTGTGGCCGAGAAGAAGGTCACGACAGAGGCCATCACCCACCACCACCACCACCACATGACCTCAGACGCCACCTCAGCGCCCGTGCTGCCGGTCAGCATGGGCGCGCTCGCGCACGGCGGCGCCAACAGCGGCAGCGCGGGCAGCCTCGCGGCGCTGGGCGGCGCGCGTCGCAAATAGGGGTGCGGCGGCACCGCGCGCGGCGGTGTGGGGCAGGTGGGGGTTGAGGCGCTCTCGGAGGGCGGCGTGCTGCCGCGGCGCTACGTCCTGGTGTCCAGCAGCACGGCGTTTGTCTGACAGCGCCGCAGCCGCCACGCCGCAGCTGGGGATGCCGCCCCCTGGCTGCGGGTGGGCGCTGCGGCGCACGAGAGGCTCGAGGGCTGCGAGCGGGCGCGGCTGGCTTTCCTGGCCGCGCCGGCCTTGTGGCAGGCCGAGCGGCGCACTGCCTGTCTGCAGCGCCTGTGGCAGCAATCGCAGGCAGCAGCCGCTACGGCAGGTTGGCAGACTGCTTTGAGCACCAGAGCATTGCCCTGTGCTGAGCAGCAGGCTACCTGCCTCCGCCTTGGTATGGCCCTGCGTGGATGCGTGATGCACACGTCCTGCCTTCGGACATATACCCGCGCCACCGTCTCGAGGCCCTGTTGAGAGCACCTGCCGCCTTGTTTGAACCCCTCCCATGCACACAACACCGCGCGCGCTGCCGCACCGTGTCGCGAGGAGCACACGCAGTTTGACAAATCGACAGCTTGGAAGCGATTTCTGATGCACGTTATGGGTTGATCCGATGTATCGCCCTCGTTTGTATGAGAGCGTTGAGACGTGCGCACCGCTGCAGCGCAGAGCTAGCACTCTCAGTTTGCAGTGCGTGGTGATCTAGACAGCTCTTGCGCCCAGGATGAGGGCACCGTTGGTGCCGATGGCGGCCACGCAGTCGCCGGCCGCCGCTCGTCCGGTGAATCGGCGTCCACCGGCGGGGAGCCGGCCCTTGCAACTCCACACCACGGGCTACCCGGCGCCGCATTGCGGTTTTTGGTCACCCTTGACCCTTTTTTGGTCCAAAAATCGCGTCGGCTGCATGGAGCATGCGCCACATGGCGCAAGCTGCTGGCCCCAGAGCAGGCCCTGGCTGGATTGCCTCTGCCTGCGGCCCCAGTGCGAGCATGCTCGCTCTTTTACCCTGTTGACCTGATCTGCTTTTGCACCTCACGGCAGCGGCCGTGATTGACGAGGCACACAACAGCTTGCGAGCTTTTGGGCGATCTGGCCGCCGCCTTGGATTTGATTTGCGCCCCTGAGCCTCCGCGCAGGTGCGATCTACATCCCACGATGATGTTGACAGCTTCTTTATCTGCCTTGCCCTATCGCCCCAAACAGTCTTTCTCCGCAGCGTTGTGTGTGTGCGGATTCACCCCGGTCTTCTTAGCCAGCACCCCCTCCACGCGCAATGGAGGCCGCACGGGGCACCCCCCTCAACACTGTCATGTGTCAGGCACGCATCTCAGCAATGCTGCTGCATGCCCACGCGCGCACCTCCGCCATGGCCCCTGGCAATGAGGCAGCCTGGCGCTGGGGAGCGCTGCGAAATCGTTACACAGCCGCTAGCTACCCTAGTCAGTAGATAGGCCCTTTCCTTTCAATCTTGAGTGGTGTGCAGCAGGACCCCCGGGGCGCCGCCGCAATGTGTAACCTCGACAGGTGTTGGCACCCCATGGCAACCCCTTGCTTGAGAGGAGTGCGGAAAGGTTGGCGCATGTGGCAGGCGGTGCAGGGGTTGAGGTTGGAGCAGATCTGTGGGCTGTGAATAAGGTGCGTATTGGAGACAAGAATAGCCAGTTGATAACTGCGTGTGGAAGTTTGAGCCCAAAGGCCAGGCCCCATGCTGGCACGCACAACTCCGGTCGGGTGCTCCGCATCTCGCTGCGCATGCTGGATCGTGCTTCATATGAACGCGAGAGGTATCGCGTCCGCACGCAACAGGCCGACTCTGGAGGAAGACGTCGACAGGGCGGCTCAGGACTGCTGAACAGGCGCGAGCATGGCCATTAGCGGATGTGAGCGTCAACTGAGGACAAATCTGGTGACAATGTTGAACACAACATAAAGAAGTGCAGGCGAGTGGGAGGGTGTTGCTGTGAGCACTGTGGTCGCGTGTGTGCAGCACGCTACTGCAGCTTCTCAATCATGCGAGCGCCCTGCACTGCTTACGGCAGCCACACTGTCTATGCGCCAGCACAGGTGGCGTGTGATGCAGCATCACACGTTTTCGGGGCTGCTGACCGCGGCTGCTGCAACATGGGTGATTGGGTCTGTCTTAACGCCCGGCAGGCCGGGCAGGAGTACCCCTGCATGGGAGGTGGGTGCATGGGGAGGGGCAGGAGGAGGCACCGCTTATCCAGCAGCGCACATGAGCATGAGCCGCCAAGCTGGAAGCTAAGAGCGCTTTCCCATCCCTGACCGGCCACAACCGCATGAAACCTTTGACCCACGCACGCACCTCGCCCAAGCTTGTGGTTGCAGAGAACGCCTCACGCCCCCAATCCCCGCAGCGCAAGGGCGTGTGCGTCCACCACCCCCTGCGCCCCCAACCCACGGCCCCCAGTGTGGCCACGCACCCATGCAGTCCTGCAGCCGCTCCAGCCCCACCCCCAGCTGCCGCAGCAGCAGCAGTGCCGCGCACCACCGCGTCGCGTCCAGGTCCCCGCGCCGCAGCATGCCGCCCACCAGCGAGCCGAGCGCGCCGCTGGAGCCGCGCTTGGCGCGGTCGACCTCCACCTGCTTCGCAACCGCCCGCTGCCACCTGGCGCGCGCGCGAGCGCCCGCCGCCCCCGCACCCGCCAGCTCGGAGGCCCCTGCGTCGCCACCTGTCACGCCCCCGGCGCCTGGGGCGACCTGGTGCAGCTGCAGGGAGAGGGCGCCGAGCTGCCTGTTGAGCTCCTGGTAGCGCGCGACATGGGCGGCCGCAGCGGGGGCAGAGGGCTTGGGGCGCTGGCCATAGGGCAGGGCGTCGGCGAATGCCTGGCAATGGTGTGAGTTGGGGGCGGGGCAGGGGGACAGGTTGCTTGAGGGTGTGAGGAGGGGGGGGGCAAGCTGCGACGGCTCAGGATGGGGTGTGAGCAAGCCGGTCAAAACCTCTGGTGCTGTGGTGTGGCCAGGCCCTCAGGCTGCGCCCCTTGGAGCGCCTCTTGCGCGCGGTTGGTAAGCGGAACTGGCCTCAATGCTCTAGACCGCACGGCCCAGCCATCCTTGTTAAACACACACGCGCGCGCGCACACACACACACACACACACACACAAACCCTCAATCCCAAGCAGCCACCACGCCACCAGGTAGCAGCACCCGGCCGCCCACCTGCAGGGCAGCAGCGGCCTCGTCCCCCATCTCATCCACCAGCCGGCGCGCGTCCGGCCCCAGCGCCTTGGGCAGGCGGTCCAGCAGCGTGCCGCCGGCACCACTGCTGCCTGCTCGGAGGGGCGCAGCCGGAAGAGTTGCGGGGCTGCCTATCACAGCCTGCCTCCCAGGGCGCGACGTGACAGCGGCCCGATCATGCTTTCGCCACGCCCAGCGCTTCACCGGCGGCAGGACCTGCGATGCTACACCATATAGAAGCCAGTATTTTCGCTGTCGCTGCTGCTGGCACCTCGATTTAATCATGTCGTACGTCACGTACGTCACCGCCGATGACGTCACCCCCCTCACCTGGCGTGATCATGAGCCACAGGGCGCGGTGCAGCGTATGTATCACGTGGGCAACCGCCAGGGTGTCGCCGATGAAGGGCGGCTCAACACTCCGCAGCGGCACCGGCGCAAAACACCTGGGGCCGCACCCGTTTGTGAGGGGAGAGTGTGTGTGAGGGGGGGCAGCTAGGACGACACAGGAGAGGCGGGGAGGGGACTGCTGCAATTGACAGAGCATTGCGCGTGCAGTGCCCAGCAGTGAGACCCTGTTTCCCCACCAAAAAGGGGCCAAAGGGGCAGGTAGGGCTCCCGGTTTCGGAGTTTGGGTGGCTCCCCCAGCCCCCATGAGGCGCCGCGCGCCACCCCGTCTCAAATCCCCGCGCCCTTCAACCTGGGACCACGCGGGCCCCCCCCCGCTCACTGCAGGCCGCCGGGCAGCCGGCCCACGTAGCCCTCCTTCCTGGTATCTGGCAGCAGCGCCTGGATCTCCCTCACTGTGGCCGGGATGCTGGCCACCAGCGCGCTCACGCCCGCGCCCGCCCGCAGATGGCCCGCCCCCGGCTTGCCGGCGGCGCCAGCGCGCGCGGGGTTTGGGCTGCGCCCGCTCCTGAGCACGGCTTCGGCCTGGCGGGGTGGACGGTGTTGTTGCAGGCGGGTGCGGTGCAGGGCCGATGAGGTGTGGCCGAGCAGCAAAGAGGGTGTCGTGGCGCTGCGCAGAGAAACAGCAACGCACGGCGGCAAGGGACCAGTGCGAAGGCTGTTTCCCACGAGTCTGAAAGTGGCCAAGGAGTTGGGTGAGGCAGTACGATCAGCTACGGCTAGGCAGGACGGCCGCTTTCTGGGTGCGCGCGCCGCTCGTTGTGTGCTGCTCACCAGTTCCTGGAGCTCGCGCAGTGCTGTGCCCAGTCCGTCCACCACCTGCCGGGGACCAGTGCAGAGCCAGTTGCCGGCCGGTAAGAGGGGGCTGACAGCAGCAAATCACTGCAGCCTTTTTGCTTGCAAGGCTGCGCTTGTGTTGGTGGGCAGGAGCCGGACGTGAAGCCGGCCGCGCCTGCCACCGGCACAGGCACAGTTGCGAGTGCAGGTGGCAGGAGCAGCGGTGGTCCCGCGCACCTGCTGTGTGGCTGTCCTAGGGAAGAGGACAGATGACAGGACAGTGTACACCTGCACACGGATGGAGTGGGCAGGCGAGGGTTAGGCCGGATGGCTCGAACCCCCTGGGGGATAAAGCTTGACAATGGAGGGGGGGAAGCAGCAAGGGGAACCGTGTGTGGCGTTCAACTGTCCAATTGACAAGCCCAGGGCACCTTGCGTGGGGGTCGTCGTCCCACAATCAACTGCCGTGGCCAATGCATCCGCCAACGCTGCCCACCAGGATGCCGCCGGCTATGCCGCACGTCTTGACCCAGGTGGCGTTCACGGCCGCCATGGGGCTGTCAAAGCCCACACAGACTGGAGAGGAGGTTGGGCAGGGTGGCGGAGGGAGGAGGAAAGGGTATGAGGAGCGGCCACTGGTGGTGTAATAGGCAGGATGTGAAATTCAGGGTTCCGGGGCCTCACGTCTTGGGCAGGCAACACCAGCAAGAAAGTGGGGACATACCACCCTACTCCCGACTGCAGCAACGAGCGCGGCAGAAGACAGCACGCCTCACGCAGTTGCAGGGGCAACCCCAATCAAGCCGCGTCAGCGCGCGTCACGCTGAGCGACGGAGGGGGTTCTACAACCGTCGGCGGCCACTCGCCGACGAATGCGGCGACCACCATTGGCGGGTAGAGGTACTGCTTCCCGACCAGGAAGTGGCTGGAGGTCACCGCGAGGAACGTGAACACGCCCAGCAGCAGCCCCTCAAACCACCACGCCTGGGGTGGTCCCCCGGGGATCGTTGGATCGTGAACAGTCTGATAGAGGCAGCAAAGACCTGTGCGTGGTATCCGTATTTACACCCCCTCCCCCATCGCGGGGGTTGTGGTGAAGGGCCGCGCACCCAACGCGGCCGCAGAACACCTCCACCGGCACGCACCAGCGGCGCGTTACCCTCCGTTCTGGCCACTTTAGTTGTGTGGTGCCCGCTGGTCTGTTGGCAGGGATGCCTTGTCTGACCCGCTCCAACACACTCTCTGGGGGTGTTTTGTATCCCGTGCCGTCTGGGACAATGTGGCCACCCCCCTCACCCGCTACCACCCCCACCTGATATGACAGGTAGATGCCACAGAACAGCCACCCACCAATCATGACTGCACGGGAGAGACGTGCACAGGAAGTGCCGCAGGTGCGGTGCGCTGATGCAGTGCGGCGTGTGCGCCGATGCGGCCACGACCTCGTGTCTTGTTGCTGCGCAGTCGCGCACTGGCGATCCCATTGCTAGCATAACCATTGGTGCGCTGGAAGCGGCTCACCCTCTTCGCAGGCCCCCTGTCAGCCCCGTGTGAATTGCGGACAGCCTCCTCCCCAACAACCGCGCGCCCCACTGCCCTGTCCCCTGCAGACCCCTGCCCACCTCCCAGGATGCGCTGCAGCCCCCGCAGCACTGAGTTCCCCAGGTGAGGCATCGCCACGACAGACACAGTCACCATGGCCAGCTGAGATGGTGTGATGGTGGGGTTGACGTGGGAGTAGGGTGGAGGGGAGGGGAGCAGGGGGGTAGAGGCATGCACAGTGCCCGGGGCGCCGGGATCGTTGCGGCAGAAGGTGGTTGCAGCAGCGATGCACCCTCAGCGGCGCGTTTTTGGAGACGAGTGTCTGCTTGTCGCTTGCTATTGCTGGAGTGCTGGGCGGGCTCCTGCAGGCTGCAGGACTCTGGTCCACCT
Source organism: Monoraphidium neglectum (assembly GCF_000611645.1). NCBI lineage: Eukaryota > Viridiplantae > Chlorophyta > Chlorophyceae > Sphaeropleales > Selenastraceae > Monoraphidium > Monoraphidium neglectum. Next base: position 16,992 of record NW_014012669.1, read on the forward strand.
ACCGAGCAGAGGCTTTGGACCCTGCTGCGGTACGGGTTACTCCGTGGCAGCTTCTCGGTCACAACAATGAAGATCGCCACAAACACCGCCATGGACGCAGCTGCAGTCGCGCCCTGTCAGCATGAAAGCGGGCGGACAATGATCGCGAATGGTGTGTGGCGCCTGGATTCGTCGGGGTCCGAGGCCGGGTTCCCGGCGAATGCAGGGGTGCAGTGCGCCGCACCCCACCAGCGCAGCGCGTCCAGGTGAGCTCCGCTGCAGTGCTGGCCCTCACCCCGCGCTCACCAGGTGCAGGGCAGAGGGCAGAGCCTCGCTCATTGTGCGCTTTCGCGGCTTGGCCGGGATAGCCAGCATCTCAAGGCGCGCGTCGGCCATGGCGGCCGGCTTTTTTCCCGCCGTGTGCAACGTCTCGGTCGCCGTGACGGTGGTCATTGTGCTCCTCTCGCCGCTCAGCCGACGTCAATGCGAAGTTCCAGGAGACCTCAAGTCACTTTTGGCTTACGGGCTGACGCGGGTGATTGGGCGCTCCGTGACAGTGAGTGATAATGGTTCGATCTCAACGGCCGGGTGACGCGACACCTCGAAAGCAACATGTGTAATTCTGTACGTGACCTAACAGCCCATGTAGCGAATATAGGCGCTTAGCTTCTGAGTCACCCGGGCCAGATCAGCAGGCGCGTGTTTCGTCGTGGGACTAGTGTGCGAAGGCCGACAAGGAGCGCGTCTGCAACGGAGATGGAGCGGAATGGCCCGACTCAACCAGCGGGAGACAGCAGCGGCACCTGGGAGGACGCGCCACGCCAAAACTCACAGCGCCACGACACCCTTCCCAGCTGGTGCGCCGCCTGTGGCCCATCCGCACGCGAGGGGCGGCATGACACTGGGGCGTGTGGCATCCCGCGCGCGAGCATTCCGCACCTGCGATATGAGTCCCGCTAAGGAGCGACACACCCTGCACATGGTAACCCTCCTGTCCCCAAACCAACCGCCCAGGTTCCGCCTCTCGGCCAAGCTGGTGAGATACAGGATGGCGGCGGCTGCAAGTGCCTCTACGCGACCGCGCTCAGGCCGCGATCGCCGCGGCTTCGCCGGCCACTGCTGCCTGCTTTGTGCCCTGCGCAAGACGACGTGCCGCCTGGCCACACCTCGCATGCTCATGCACCTCCCAATGCCCTCCCCCAACC
>NW_014012668.1:0-13843 GCF_000611645.1 Monoraphidium neglectum
CACGTGCACTTGCGGCGCTTTGCGGGGTGACGGTGGTGGTCCACGCACAAGCTCACACATGCGCAGGCAGCACGGACACACACACACGGACACACACACGCACACGCACACACACACACACACACACACACACGTGCGCACATGCACAGCTGAACCCCACACCCACCCACATGCTGACACGCAGGCATATGCACGCGTGCGCACGCGCACGCGCGCACACACACACACACACACACACAGGGACGCACCTGGACGTAGATCGCAGAGATCTGCTGGACAACAGTGTCGCGGGCGGCCTTCAGGGCAGGCAGGTCCAGCGCCTTGGCGGCCTTCTGGGCCTTGATAAGGGCGTCGCGGATCTTGGCGGCGGCGTTGCTGCGATGACGTCACACCACACAACGCCAAGACAGGGGGAGGGGGGTGAGAGGTAAATAAAGGGTCTTTGAGGTGGGCTGCGCTCTGCACGAAAAGGGGGGCGGTGGCGGATGCACGCGGGGATCTGCTGCGGGGGCGCGCCGCGGCGCGGCTGGGCCGCGCACCTGGTCTCGCAGTCCTTCTTGGTGCCAAACTGGGTGGCGCGCTTGAGCGACACGGTCCACCTGGGGGCGGCACCAGCGAGCGGGTTCGTGGGCGAGGTGAGGGGCACCCAACAGCCACAACACAAACAGCGAGGCGGCGTCAGGCCAGCGGTGCGCCGTGGCCAGTGGTGCGGGGTCGAGCGCCACGCCGCGCGGCATGCCGCGCAGCGGGACGCGGCTGTGCTGGCAGGGCGCGGCCGGTGCGCGTGGACGCCCCGGCGCGCTCACAGGCCGCAGTCGGTGTCGGCGCCCACGAAGATGGCCCAGGCCTTGTCAACGCGGTAGACGGGGTCAACATCCAGGGAGGCGTTCGCCTTCTTGGCCCTGCGCACAACGCGGCAGCCGAGGGAGGGGCGACGTCAGCAGGGGCGGAAGTGATTGTACACGTAGAGGCCGCCTGGTTTCCAGCGCACCCAAGGGTGCAGCCCCGCGGGTGGTGCAGTGGGCTTGTTTGCGAGCAGAAAGAGGTGTCCTGGGAATACTGCTCGTCCGAGTGAGGAGCGGCGGGAGCGGCCGCAAACGACTGGTTGACGGCGCTGACATGCACGGACCCCCCGCAAACTCACTGGACCTCATTGATAGCCTGGTCCAGCTCGTGGAAGAGGTAAGAGACCTGAGGGGTGGCAAGGAGAGAGCACAATAAGCGCGGCAGGTGAGATACTCAGGCAGTGGGGGGTGGGGCGGCCGCGGCCCCCAGTGCAAGCCCCTTCGAGCAACCCTCGCGGCGCCCAGCGTCCCCATCGGCGGCGCAGGCGTGCAAGAGATAACAGTTGGCGTCGCCCCTGGCCCGCACCTGCAGGCTGCTCTCCAGGGTCTTGACGATCAGCTGCACGCGGGCCTTGTCGCTGTCATAAGGGGGCACCTTGCCGAACGCGCGCACCAGGAGGTCATCCAGCCACACGGGGTTGTCTGGGTGGCGGAGAAGGTGTGGACGTGGGGAGGCGTATGAGACCAGCATGCACGGGGCGGGTGGGGCGGGGGCCCAGATGATGATGGTACCGGCAGCCGCTGACCGCGCGTGCTGCTTCGCAAGGCAGGCCGGGGCGGGGGCGTGGAAGGTGCGGGGCAGGTGGGCGTGCGCATAATGCGGGCAGCGCGCTCACTGAAGTGCTTCTGGTACTGGGTCCACAGGGGCTCGTTGGTCTTGACGTCAGTGGCTGCGGGGCGCGAGTGGGTCAAAAGGGGGCGACGCGCGGTGAGGCGCCTGCGAAGCGTCACCCCCGCGCGACCGCGCGTGTGCGGTCCAGGCCGCGCGGCGCGCCGGGGCGTGTGCAGCAGGGGCGGCAGCAGCGCGATCTTTGCGCCCCAAACCAGGCCGGCACTCGTCTACGCACCCATGCGGCGCATGGCGATGAGGCCGCCGTCCTTGGAGGCCAGCTTCCCGTAGTAGCCATCCATGTAGATCCCCTGCGGCCGAGCGACCACAGGCGCATGAGCCTCGGTCGTGCAGGGAGCCCGCCGTGCACGGGCCGCAGCCTAGCACCCAGGTGCGCCGCCAGCTTGCCGCAAGGCACGGCTGCCGAGCCGGTGAGCGCCCCAATTTGCTGAGCAAGGCGGGGCCCGATGTCCGGCCCTTGCGACATGCCAGCGACCCCGCTTTCGGCCGTTTCGTTTGCAGCGTCAGCGCGCGGCTCTCGCGACCCACCTTGGCAAATGTGTAGTCGGGCTGCTTGGTGTTGAGGACCTTCTTGATGAGGCAGATATCCCGGGAAATGTTCAGGTAGGCTGCGGGGCGCGGCGGGGACGGGGGCCAGTCGTGCGTCTTGCGCATGCGGAATTGTGGCGAGCATGCGTGCTTGTGTTTGGGGACAGTGTGTGTGTGTGTGTGTGTGTGTGTGCGCACGTGCACATGCGCGAGCGTGTGCGTACAGCACAAACCCAAAAGGCTGCTCCAGGCCAGTATTCGCTCGGATGTTCATGGGCAAGAGCCGCGGGGTTATCTGGCAACGCATGCGTCACCCTGGGCCTGACTTGCACAGTGGTGCACGCAGCCACCCTGCCAGCCACACGTGATACCACAGCGCCCGCGCCGCCGGGCGGTGGGCGCCCGTGCACGCAGCCGCCCGCGCCGCGGGCGCGCCGGCCCGTGCGCGCCCATGTGCGCAACAACGCGCAATGGGTGATCTGACTCGATGCTCACGCGCTGTATCGGTGGCGAAGGTGTACCCCTTGTAGGTCTTGCCGGCCGTGGACGAAGCAGCAATGTCAGCCGAGGTGGCGCCAGCGACCAGCGCCAGCGCCGCCACGGCGAGGAGAAGTACTGATGGGGGTGCGGTGCGTGGGCGGCGGGGGGTGTCGTGAGGGGCTCTAGAGGTGGCAAGGCTGCCACCACGCGTACTCGACCGCGTGGGGTGTGTGGCACGTCGTCCCAAGCCTCGTCTGGGCTACGGAGGCCCACCACGCGGCCGGTGGCATAGCCTCACCGCTGGAGGTCCGCATCTGGGTGACCTAGCCGAGAAGCACGCCAACGTGTTACAACTTGTTCGATGTGATAAAAGTCAACCGTGGGGTGTTCAGAAACGCCGCGGGATGAAGCCTAGAAACCAAATGAGCGGCAGCGGGTCACTCGAGTCCCACGACGGCCGCCCACGGCTGCCGCGAGCACTTAATATGCTGGAACGAAATTTTCTAGTGATGTAAATGTTTTGGCCTGCGGGGTACTGGAAGCGGCGGCACCGACTGAGTCAACTGCCGCTAGTGACGCGATCCAGCTTTCCCCCGGGGGGGAGGTGCGGTGAAAGCAGGGGTGTGGAGGCCAAAGGAGCTGGCTTCAGAGCCTAGTATGCCTACAGAGTGTCCCAAGTGGCCCCAGCTTGCGATCTGTACGAGGCAACCTTCATTGACCTTCCTGTGTGGCGTGCGCGATTTTCTGCTCTGCCACAGGCACGTGCTGCGTGCGTGAAGCCGCCAAGAGATTCATGTATGGCGGCCTAACGACACGACGCGTGCCATTCAACGCGCCGCGGGGCGCGACGTTCCGCCGTTGCCGCCACACGCATGTGTCCCACTGCGGAATATGTCTCACACTGGATGCATAGGTTGACTAGCTGGTGGCACGCTCCTTTGTGATAGATTATTGTGAGTAACAGGTATGCGTGCAGCTGGCACTGCAGGATTTGGTGCAGGTGTGTCCTCCTCGCAAGGGCCAGTGGGCAAGCGTGCTGGGTTTCACACTCAGCAGCACTTGCAACAAGCAGATGGTGGGCACGTGATCAAGGCCGCGGATGGAGAGCGCAGCGAGTGCCACGAGCGGGTGTGCACATCCTTTGCAGCGCGGAGCAGGTTGTAGCGGACTTGCGCAAGCAGGCAACTGCAGGCCCAGGCATGAAATACTAGAGTTCAATTTTCAAGCACATAACAAGCGGCAAGCGCAATTGACCCTCTGAGAGGGGCCTCCTCCTCCTGCTGCTGACACGTCCACTACGACCGTTTCTGCTGCTGTGACACTGATACAGCTATCAACCAGCCCAAAGGATGTGGCTCGACTGTCAGTCCACACCAATGGGTTGAAAACGCATTCCGCCCAGCCTCGCGTGCACAGCTGGTGAAGTCCACCAGTTGTGGATGCTGCCGCCACTTTTTTGGATACGCGCTGCTAGGTCACGTGTCCCGGGTGCAGCAGCTGCTGAAGGGTGGCCTCACGGCAAGAACAGAGGACTAGCCAGCAACATGCCAGACCATGCATCCCAGCTTTGATCCTCTCTGCTGACCCGGCGCACGTCAAGCGGGTATCTTCTAGCCGTTGCATGGCTTGGCACCTTGCATGCACCCTTATCATGAAGTCACATCGAGCGGCATGTGGCGTCTTACAGTCGCACTTCCAGTCACTGGGCGGCATGGTGTTGACCCTCCGAGCGACAATGTGGACCGCTTCGAGCGCAAGTCTCATGAGGCCGCCAGGAGGCGCCCGGTGTCATATCTGATCGACATGAGTGAGCTCGAAACGATGCAGTTCTTCAGCGTCCAGGCGGAGAGCGCTTGCGCGAGGGCCGGCAGCTTGATCACGCGTCAGGGGGTCATTCGCACGCCCACGGCACTCCTTTACACGCGAAGAGGCGGCTGCATGTATCTTACTCCAGACATGATGGAAAAGCTGCGGCCACAGGCGCAGGGCATCCAGATCAATGCCATGCAGTTGTGAGTAGGGAGGGGCCCGCCTGATAAAAGATAACATCTGATTTCAAGCCCATGCGATGAAGTTCAGCGCCAACGGCTTGCGTCTTGCGCGTTGCTCCTGTGCCGCTGATGCAGCCTGAAGCAGCCGAGCGCGGCACAGCTGACGAAGACCGGCGTGAGCCTCCACCACTTCATTGGAGCGCCGCGCTGGCCCATGCTTGCCACCAATCGGGACCCCACGCTACAAGAATATGGCACTGCGGGAAAGTCCGCCAACAATAATGGCTGCTACGCCATCATCCACAGTGGCGGGCAGATGGTGCGTAGCGATGATGCCAACTGCGCTTGCAGCAAACCTCAGTGGCTCAGCGCCATGCGCCCCTGCACATTGTATTTCGGCGTGCTCTTACCGCACTTTCATGCACCGGCGCTACTGCAGCCCGCGGTCGTGCAATGCAGGGTGCAACGCACGGTCCGCGCCGCACCCGTCGCTGACGGCCTGTGCGTCGCCCACCCAGGTCACCCCTTCGGATTACATGGATGTCATCGAGGCAGTGCAGCCTGAAATATTTGTGCCCATCGCGGATGAGGTGCGTGCGGGCCGCAGGTGGAAGAGATATCTGACAAGAGGTCCCTGTGGCGCAGTTAACCGCATGGGCTGTGCGGAACGACAGTCGTTGCCCGCCAACTCACACTCACTGTAGGAGTGCCTGCTGCACTGTGGCAACGCCTGCACTCCTTGGGCGATCAAACGGGCCCCGTGTGAGGCTTCGGCGCCGGCTTTCGCCGCAGGTGCCGGGTGACGCGAGCAGAAAGCGCACGGTGCAGTCAGTGGACCGGACCCTGCAGTGGCTGGACGCATGCCTGGCGCGGCTGAGCGGAGTCCGCCGGGAGCAGCAACACCACGTGCGGCATCACCAAGAAGGCGCCGACGGGCAGCAGGGCGGCGACGCCGCCGAACAACAGCAGCGTTGGCGACGGGGGGACGCGGACGCGGCAGCGGAGCAAGACGAGCAGCCTGCAAAGCGGCAGCGGCTCGAGCAGGGCACCGACGGAGGCGGTGGTGATGGCAGCGGCGGCGGCGGTGGCGGCAGCGTTGGCGACAAAGGCGGTGTGGCGGCGCAAGCTATGCTCGAGCCGCCTCTGGTGCTGGCGCCGGTGATGGGCAGCAGGTTCCCTGAAGAGAGGGTGCGTTCCGCCAAGGCAGTGGCGTCCAAGCCTGTCGCAGGTGAGCTTACGTAGTTTGCACCATTTACAAACCGCCATAGCGGCAAAGCTGTTGCCGAGATGGACCGACACGGCCAGCCAGCCAGCAAATGCCTTGCGACCCCACGGCTTGGCCCAACGCGTCGCACACAACTTGTGTGCTTCTTGCTGCCAACAGGCTTCGCTCTCTGCGGCTTTGGCATGGGCGAGGACGCCGCCCTGCACCCCCAGCTCCTAAGCGCAGCAGTGGCAGAGCTGCCGGCAGACAAGCCGCGGCTTCTGCTTGGCATGGTGGGCCCCCAAGCATGCGCGTGTGCCGGCGCTTCTTGGACGGGACTGCATGTGGTCTCTGGCGTGGCGGCACGCAGCTTGCTTGGGGTGTGCTCTTTCCGTGCCTTGAGCCGCGCCGGCAGCGGCTGGCGGCCTGGTTTGAGCCTTGGTGGCTTCGTGATTGACTGCGTGATCCGCGCGCTGCTGTCAAACGTCACGCGAGCAGGCAACGCCGGAGGAGGCGTTGGAGGGCGTCGTGCAGGGCGCTGACCTGTTCGACTGCGGCTACCCCACACACGCCACCCTCAACGGCTACGCGCTGAGCTTCCCGCAGCGCATGCCCGCCAGCAACGATGAGTCGGGTGAGGGGGCGGCGGCGGCAGCGGCGGCGGCAGAAGGGGCGGCGGCGGCAGGGGCGCAGGCCGGCGCGGATGACTCGAAAGTTAACCTGTGGTCTCTGGAGTACAGGTGAGGCGGCCCAACTGCAGCAAGCACGTTGTCAAACCGCCGGCTGGTGCACAGCTGTTGCGAGGCAAAGTGGGGAGCCGCCTTGCGCCAGTCTTGACAGTGCAGAAGTTCCCCTTACTGGGGGAGGCATGCTGGAGGCTGCTGCATGCATGCATGACATGCTGCACGGTCTCATGCCCCATGCTGCTGCTGCACACGCTCCCCCAGCACCGACAAGGCGCCGCTCGTGGAGGGCTGCACTTGCTTTGCCTGCCGCAATCACACCCGTGCCTACGTGCACCACCTGCTGCACACGCACGAGATGCTGGCTTCTGTTCTGCTGGAGATCCACAACACGCACTGGTGGCTGGGTTTCTTTGAGAGCATGCGCGAGGCAGTGGTGGCGGGGCAGCTTGGGGAGTACGCAGCCTGGTTCAAGGAGCGGCGGCGGGCGGCGCGCGAGCTGCAGGATCCGTTGTGATGGGTCTGCTTTGGGGTGTTGTGTTGCGCAGTAGCTCCATCAGGGCCCCTGGATGTGCCAGCGGTCCAGGAGGTCAACGGTGTGCTGTGCGCGCTGCGAGTGCCTCCAAGGGGCCCATGCCCACATGCAGTTGCAGCCCTCACTGTGGCCTTGTTTGATGCGATGCAACTGTGTTACACTGGTCACAGATACAAAACGCCATCCATTGCAGTTTGCAAGTGTGGTTGGTCAGCAAGTCGCTAGATCGGCCGGTTTGGTGGCTGCCTGAATAGCCGGTTATGTGACTAGAGTTCAGGCCGTGTGGCATGGACGGGGAGTTCCCCTTGGTCGTGGGGGCCTCCCTCACAGGAGACGATGGGCCCATCCTGGTGTCCCTGAGCCGCAACTTTGTGCCCCAGTCGGTGCAGCGAGCGAATACGGGACACTTGTACACAATGGACGCGGATGATGCAGAAGCACAGACGGTGCGCGACGCTGAAATGGCGCCATCGCCGCCGCTTGTGTTGCTGTTGCTGTTGGTGCCGTGATGCGCCTGCCACACCAGCGACGGTGCTGATGCTTTCAACCACAGATAGGTCGTACCATCTCCAGCACTATGATAGTGACAGTGAGCTTGCCAGCCTCCCTTGCACGGAGCGGACTGCATGACGACCCATGCCCAACGTTTCCAACCGTCACCACGCGGCGCCCTGCCTCTTGTCAACCTGTGCATAGTTTTACCTGCTGCCACACCTTCCAGCTGGCGAGAACGACCCCGTCTATTTCCAGGGGCAGCTGGAAGAGGCAAACCCCACTGGCGCCACCGGGAATGGCGCCACTGGCAACGCTGATGTCGAATGCGTAGCCATTTTCGATCAGGCGTCTGGCCAGTGGACGTTGGAGACTGTGACATACAAGATCGCCACAAGGTGGGAGGTTGTGTACGTTGGCTGCTTGGCGGCTGGCAGGGCACTTGTGCTTGTGAGATTGCTAGCGCGACGGTTCAAAGGCGCCCGGTGCCTTCGTGATTGGGGCAGCAAGCGCTGCTGGCCAACAGCGCCACCCGCTGAGACCCTACTTTACTGCTTCCATTGACTTGCCAGGCTCCAGCGAGGCGTCGCACCAGGTGCAAGTTTGCTCACTGACATCGGAGCGCAGCCACAGACGCACGATGCTGCAGCATCAGCAGCAGTTGCAGAGGCGGCGGCAGCGGCGGGGCTGGCGGGGCAGCAACCCACGCAGCCACTTCCCTCTTGCGCGTTTGGAGACGAGCTGAATGCGGCCCTGTTTGGGGACGAGGAGGAGCAGGAGGAGGGACCCGGGCAGGAGGAGGAGGAGCAGCCCCCAGCACAACAGCAGGGACAACCGCAGCAGCAGCAGCAGCAGCAGCAGCAGCAGGAGGAAGAGGACGATCAACAGCAGCAGGAACAGCAGCAGGAACAGCAGCTGCCGCGGACGTCGCAGCCGCCGCCGCAGCAGCAGCCGCAGCAGCCAGCCCCGCAACCACAGCAGCATCATTATCACGGTAGCAGCACATATCAGCAGCCGGCGCTAGAACTACCGGAGGAAGATCACGTGGACGACGCAGTGTGGGACGACGTGCTGCCGCCGCTGCCGGCCGCTGCAGCCGCGTCAGTCCCTGCGCCTGCGCCTGTGGCTGCAGCGGCATCTGTCGCACGGCAGCGGGGGATGGTGGTCGTGGAGGATGATGGTGACGGGGACATGCACCACTGCAGCGATGACGACAGCGACGGGGTTGGCATGGAGGTTGTGTAGGCAGCCAGGCGTCTTGGCATAGGCAGGTTTCTGGGCGCTGTGCGTTTTGAGATGATTGGGTGTTTGTGGTGATATCCGCCCTCTGCGGAGGCCCAGCGTGCAATGAAAGAGCATGTACAAGACAAACTGCGCAGGTTTCTTGTTTGTGAGTATTTTTGGAGTCAACAGCTGCATTTGCAGTCCATCAAAGATGTGGCTGGTCCTGTACAATGCTCGAGGTGCGTGTGAGCAGGCGGGGAGTGGCACGTAGAGTTGCACTGGCAGCAACACAGTGGGTCCAGTGCATGACGGAGGTGAGCGAGTTTGTTGCTTCATCATGGCCATGGTCATGTGGTTTGGGGCAAGGTTACCCCATCTGCTTGGCACCCTGCTACTAGCCAGCTGTGTTGGGCGGCGGCCAGCCCCTCGTCACAAGTGAACTTGTGCTCATCTTTGCTGGCATGATTAGCGATCATCTATAGCCAGACTGGTAAGGACCCACATGTACCATATAAATCCTCTCGCCAGGGCGGCAGCGACGATATCATAAGTTCGCCACAACGTTTAGAGGTGCTGTGCTCGCTGACGACACCACATCAGGCGGCCACGACCCCAGCGTCCATCCAACCACTCCCGACACAAACTTGCTTGTTCGCCACAGCAATGATTGCATACGTTATCATTTCGTCCCAAGTAATACATCAACACATCACTGTTCAGACACTGCTAGCAGATCAAAAAGTTCCGCTCGGCAATGACGGAGCCCAGTGCGCTGGGATGTGCACGGTGTAGATGGGCCTCTCGAGGCTGCACCCGCTGCCGCATGCCTGGCTTCACACCGCGTGGCACACGCGCACACCTGGCGACCAAAGCTGCAGTCACGACGTCACTTGCAAATGCGCCGGTCCCGGAGCCACATGGAGCCGTCAGCCGCCGCAAGCGCAGTCAACGGCATGTCATCGCAGGCACTGCTCTCGACACTGATAAGGAGCAGCCGGTTGCTGCCTCTGGGGCCGCCAAGCGGCGGCGAGGGCGGGACCGTCGTGTTCTTGCGGCCCCAGTTGCGGGCGGGCCTCAGCAGCAGGAGCAGCAGCAGGAGCAGCAGCAGGAGCAGCAGCAGGATGAGCATACATGTTGTCGAATGCAGCAGCAGCAGCAGCAGCAGCAGCAGCAGCAGCAGCAGCAGCAGCAGCAGCAGCAGCTGGTACACGAAGAAGAGAGGGGAGATAGAGAAGAGCAGGCAGGCCAACGGCGGGAAAAGCAGTGTGGCCCGGTGCACAGCGGAGCGCACGACAGCGCCATCGAGGCCGCGGTGCGCTCAGCCGACGCAGGCCCTGGCGACCCAGCCGGGCTCCAGCGGCCGCCGTCCACGCCTCCCAGCCGGGACAGCTTCCTGCAGCTGCTGGGCGAGCGCATGAAGGTCGTGCAGCAGGCCCGGCAGCACCAGCTGCTGCAGCCGCGGCTGCCAGGCTCGCAGCAGCCGTCGCCGCTGCTCACGCCGAAGCGCGGCCGAGGTGTGGGGGCGGCGGCGACTGCGCGGGTGCGGCGCGGCGGCAGGGCCCGCTCTCTAGAGCAAGGCAATAGCAAGGACAGCGGAGGCGCCACAAGCAGTCGCAGCGGTGGTGGCGGGAGTGCAGACGAGAGCGAAGGCGACGAGTCGCCAATTATGCGGCAGCTGCTCGCCGCTGCCGCCTCCCCGTCCGTCGCAACTGGCGGCACGCCGCCGACCAGGGGCGGCAGCAGCAGTGATGGCGGCGGCGGCGACGACGGCGGCGGCGGCGGCGGCGCAAACGGTGGCGACGAAGCCGGCAGCCGGGAGGCGCCAGCGCCCAGCAGGGCGCCGGCGGCGCGGCGGCATCGGCCCAAGGCCACCCCGTTGAAGAAGGGCGCGTACGCGCACCTGCTCTCGCCCGGCGCGCCTGACCCACGGCTCTGCCTGTGGGAGCCGCCGGCGTCGCCGTACGGTTTGATAGAGGAGGAGCTCTACCACAACCCCTGGAAGCTGCTGCTGGCATGCATGCTGCTGAACAAGACCAGCGGCAAGCAGGCGCGTTCGCAGGGCGTGACGCTGGGCGGGGGAGGTGTGCGGTGGCCCCGCAATTGCAGGCGTCGCTGCCCCCCTATCTGACCCCAGCTTCCTCGACAGGCATGAAAGCGCGCGTGGCGTATGCCGTCCCGTGAACCCTTCCCGGCCAGCCGTCTTGCAGTGCTTGTTTTGCTCTCGACCCCCTACCCCGTGCCCGGCACCTGACCCCGGCTGGCGCGCAGGTGCGGCTGGTCATCTGGCGGCTTTTTGAAATGTGCCCCACCCCCGAGGCGGCCGCCTCCGCCGACCAGACCGCCATCCGCGACCTCATCAAGCCGCTCGGCCTGTTCAACAAGCGCGCGGCTGCGGTGCAGCGGTTTTCTCGCGAGTACCTTGACAAGCAGGTGGGCAGGCACCTTGAATCAGAACGATGCTGCCCTGATGCGGGGGCCTGGTCTGTCTGTGTGCTACATCACGTGTGACTGCGTCAAGGATCAGGCGGTTCCTGATTGCCAGTCGTTTTCGCTTGCATGTGGCGCCAAGTGCACCATGCATCACCAAGGCCCTAGCCAGGACTGCCATCTGTACATCACACGCAGCCTGTGCTCGGCAGCCGCAGCCCCTGCGCTGACGACACACCCATTCCCTGTGCTCGCACCAATGGGTCGCCACGGCGTTGCAGTGGGCGTGCCCCACCGAGCTGCATGGTATTGGGAAGTATGCTGCAGACGCATACTACATGTTCTGCCGCGGCCTCTGGCGCGAGGTGCAGCCGGATGACAAGGACCTGCTGCGCTACAGGCAGTGGCTCGCCTCCACCGACGGCCACGGCGCAGGGCTGCAGCCCGCGGCAGCGGCAACGGCGGCAACGGCGGCAGCGGCAGCGGGGGCGATGGGGCCGGCGGGGGCGGCAAAGGCGGCGGCGGCGGCGGGGGTTGGGGTTTCGGGGGCCCCAACAGGCGGGGCAGGGCTGGAGGGCGGAGGGGCAGCGGCGTCGCCATCGGCGGCAGCGGCGGCGTTGTTGCGGGATCAGGGCTGGACTGTAGTGAGTGACCCGGCATGTGCAAGAGTCTTTATACAAGAGTAACCGAGAAGAGTGGATTCTGCACACAAGTTTTGGGCATTGGGCATGTGATTGAGTGGATGATTCACTAGTTTGTGTTTGTCGCATGGGATGGCCGCAGCGGTGTTGGGACACATCAAGACTGCTCGACGTTTGCCCTGGTAACATTGCAGTGCGTTGTATGTCATCTTGCATGCGTGTGGCCTTCCAACACGTTGAGGACGGACGGGCGGGCGGGCGTGCACTCGCACCCGTAGGATGACGGGAGGCGGACCCACGACAGCTCTGCCAAGCAGCCGCCCACTGAGCATGTCGACTGCGCGGCTACCCGCCCTTCGCGCTACACCAGAGTCCACGCAAAGGGTGCATGATTGCGAGGACCACTTCACTTTGCGCATATTGACGCATATCACCCAGCTGATTAAGAGGAAGTGGCCCAGGTGCCGCGACGAAAGCAGATAGTGGGGTGTCTTCGTCGCAGCATCTCGCGTGACCTGATTGCGACCGTACGGGCTGGTCGCTTTTATTTCTACCGACACGTACACCGGGGCCTCAGCACGTTCCGTCCTGCAGGTCGGTGGTCTAGCGGAGGTGCACCAGCGGACGTGCGCTGGCACGGGCTATGGGCGCATTCGATGGCGCATAATCGATAAAACCAGTGACCTAGCATATTACGACCGCTCGCGAGTCCTGCAGTGGCCTCCAGGGCACAGTCGCGTGGCAGCCGAGTTGGCGCCATTTGCTCGCTGTGCCTGCACGGGCCTCTAGGCCCCCACGCGAGGCCTCGTTGTATACAAGAATTACACACAGCGTCGTAAGCGCCGTGTAGCACCCGCATATGGGCCCATTGACACCCGCGGCTAGCTGCGATGGCACAACGTCCACCCACCCAGTCTTTCCCGTTCTCTCCTCGATCCTGCAGACGGATGAGGCCTGTCGCCGCCTCTGTGCGGCTTATGCTGGTGGGGCTACTCCTCACCAGCATAACACATCTCGGCTACAGCGCCGCCCCGCAGGCGCAGTGAGTGACATGCGGGGGTGCGTTGCACGGGTGGGACCTGCGGCAGAGGCAGGCGGCGAGTGTGATGAACGTGGATTTCACGCATCCGCCTATAGCAACGGTGCGGCGGGGGGAAGGCCACTCGGCATGGACCTGCTGCTGACACTGCCAATGCCCCCCACGCGGGTGCTCGCCTGTCCCGCTGCGCAGTTCGGGCCTCTCACAGCACCGCGCCAGCCAGGTCTGCAGGGCCTTCCAGCTCTGCCACGAATCACAGGGGCTCGCCTACACGAGCGTGGACGTCTTTGCCGCCTTTGAGCCGCTGTTTGAGCAGCTGCACCTCGGGCCCGTCAACGATTACGTCAACCTCGTCGAGCTCGATGGCTGCCTGCGCGGCGGCTGCTGCTGCAGCACGCCCGTGGAGGTGCAGCTGACGCTGCCGGTCCAGGGCGGCCGCAGCGCGGCGCAGCTGGAGCAGCTGGTGAGCAGCTTCCTGGCGGAGAAGCTGCCGCGCGCGATGGGCGGCGTCAAGTGCATCAAGGGCCTCAAGGACGCGCCCTGCTCGGCGGCGACCGCGCCCGTGGCCGCAGAGTCCCGCCGCCGGCTCATGTGAGTGTGAGGCTTGAGTCTCGCGTCGGGATGTATGGGAGGACGCTCGAGCGCACGCGACCTTGGCAGCAGGAGTGCAAGTGTTGGCTGCAGCCTCTCCTTGGGCCTCCACAGGGCCGCAGAAGGCCGGGCATGAGTGACGTCACAGCGAGTGCTAACCCCCGTCGTTACCATGCTAACCCCCCCACCCTCCCCGCCCCGTCCCACCCCGCGCGCGCAGCGAGGAGGACGTGTCGTCCGTGCCCGAGGCCGTGCCTGAGGTGTACAGATTGGAGTCAGCCTCTGGCACTGACGGCGGCTATGGCTATGGCGG
>NW_014012668.1:14383-18714 GCF_000611645.1 Monoraphidium neglectum
GGCCAGGGCACCGCGCAGCGCGCCACTGTCGCGCCCGCCAATGAATCATCCTTCGCGGCGGACGGCAGCCGCCCTGTAGCGCGCAGGCTCATCGCGGTGACGTCACCCGCCGGCGGCGCGCCGTTTGGCGCCCCGCTCCGCGCGCCGACGTGCCCGCCGTGCGCCGCGTGCGGCGCCAGCGCCGCTGACGCCGGCGCCCGGTCGCTGCTTCTCGGCCACCGCGGCCGCCCGGCTGCCAGCAACGGCCTGAGCGCTGGCGGCGTCTGCTACTGCCGCTACGACGCCGCGGGTGCCACCTGGGCGCTCCGCGAGCCCGCGTGCCGCGCGACGCTGCTCGCCAAGTGCGGGGCGTCCGGCGCGCTGCTCGAGTGCACCACGCTGGAGGCGTTCTACTCACTGCCTCAGCACTCTCAGGAGGATGCGCGTGCTGCGCAGCTGTCGGACCAGATCGCGGCCTTCTTGTTCGTGGACTGCCCCCCCAGCCCGCCCTGCAGCTGTGCGCGGCTGCGCATGGACGGCGCCGACGCGCCTGGCGCGCAGGCGCAGTGCTGCAGCGACCTTCGGGCGCACTGTGCGGCGCCCTTCTCCGGCCTGGATTGTGATGAGGTGGACGCGTTCTGCTCGGGCGCCTCGCCCGCGCCCGCGCGCGCGCTGGACACAGTCCGCCAGTTCGTGGCTGTCAAGACACACAGCCAAGACTGCGCCGCGCCGCAGCATGCGCGCGCGTACACGCGCCTTGCGCCCGGCGGCGGCGGCGGCGCGGCGCCCGCGGCGGCGCTCGGGCGGCCCGCGCAGGCGCTGCTGCAGCAGCTGGCGGGCGCGCACAGCGGCATGAGCGGGCGCGCGGTCGCGCTGCTCGTCGGCGCCGCATGCCTGGCGGTTGGCGCTTCGGTGGCCGGCATGATCGCTCTCATTCAATTCGCAATGGTCCGCCGTCAACAGGGCGCCCACCCGCTGCTGTCGAGCGACTACTGAGCCACCTGCCTGCTCCCCTCTGTTCACTCAGCACCATCGCAACCCCACGCTTTGGCTGCCATAAGGCGCTCGCCCGCGAGCTGCGCCCAGGAGCGGGCCTGTGCCGCCGCGCACAATGCGCCGCCGCCCCCGCCCCGCGTTCGGCGTTGACTGTTGTTTGATGGGCTCCCCTTCCTTTGGCAGTTGAGCGGGGCAATAGCCCGCGCCGGCCAGGCACTTGCCCGGCCGGTTGCGGGCCACTCTGGGGCAGAGAGCTGGGGCGATGGCGCACGCTCAAAAGCCAAAGCAGTGAAGGACCCATGCAGGAGCCTGTTTTGTGCCTGTCTACAGGATGTGTGGGGCGCAAAACGCGCGCTTGATGCGCGCGCTTCGCCCTGCACACCGTCATGGACGGC
The DNA here is from genome assembly GCF_000611645.1 of Monoraphidium neglectum. Classification (NCBI taxonomy): domain Eukaryota; kingdom Viridiplantae; phylum Chlorophyta; class Chlorophyceae; order Sphaeropleales; family Selenastraceae; genus Monoraphidium; species Monoraphidium neglectum. The sequence continues at coordinate 15,754 of NW_014012668.1, forward strand.
CAATCCGCAGCACGCAAGCAGCCGTGTTTGGTGTGCGGGCACAACACTGAGAAATGTGTATGTTGAGCGCGCCAATCGAGGCCTTTCCTGAATCGTGCGCATGCCTGCGTGCATTGGCGGCGCCCGAGGTGCAGGAGGCGTGTCTGCCGTCTCTTGGATGGCACTTGGCTTTGGGCGCCGCCTGTGGCCAATTGTTGCTCGAAATAATGTGATCTTTGTGGATATTCCAACGCGACGCATATGGTTGGCCTTCGTCAATAGCAGGCCAAGTTAGATAATCAGGCAGGCACATGGCCGCACTGAAAACGGCAGGCGCGGCAGGCATGCGCCCCAGTTGCCGCATTGGCACTGCCCGTGACCGATGATGGCATTGCAGCAATCGCAATGCAACTTGACCAGGTTTCGTTCTCTGTAATGTGTATCATTTTCTGACACACGCAGTGCGCAAGAGTGTGGTCTATGCCTTCCAAATGCAGTTGACCATACAGCCATGCTCGGACAGCGGTGGACGCAGGGAATCTGTCGACTGAATCGATATGTGGTGACTAGCAGAGGCCCCACACAGGCGGGGAGAAGAACAGCAGTCCACAAATGGCTTGCCTTTTCTGGCCTCGTACAGGCGGACAAGTGGCTTGCTGCATCCTGCCAATGCACAAGTACCGACAGCCTATGGAACGCTGCCCTCGTTGACGGTCCTCTTCGCAATTTGTTCCTGTGACACGTCCTCGTTCAAGAACACTTCTGGTCGTTACAATGTGTAGTCACTCTCCCTGATCTGTAGATCACTGGCTTGTCAATCTGAGTGCTCTAAGCGTGAAATCCATCGCGATTGAACATCAAATTATCTATTATCTTCAAGCAAAGAGATTCCATGCTGTCGAGGGGTTGCTTTGCAGCTTTGCTCTTTCCAAACGCAGCGGCTGCAGCCTGCAAGCAGGTGAGTCGCGTCGTGTTAAACAATGTTTTCAAAACGGTGGCAAGCGCGCCGCACTCTGCTCGCTGCGCCCCCCACACCATGTCACCCGCCGCCCACTGCTGTTGCGCGTGCGCACCTGCGCCATGACGCTCAGGCGCTGTCGCATGTCGGAGCGGTGCTTGGCGGGTGCACCGCTGCCGCGTCGACCAGCGCCCAGCCGTCGGCCAGCCGCTCTTTACCGGGCTTTGGGCGGCTGACTGCGGACCGCGGGCATGCAGTTTGTGGCCCCAGCTCGATACCACCGTCGGGGGCCGCCTTCAGCACAGCCGCCCTAGCGGGCGCGACAGAGGCTGGAGACGCGGCGCATGCTGCCGCAAGCATCGGGGCCCCCGCTGCCGACGCTGCCGGCGACGGCGGCGCCGCCAGCAGTGGCAGCAGCGGCGTGCCCAGCAGCGAAAGCGACGCCGCAGCGAGCAGCGCCGGCGACGGCGCCGCCGGCGGCGGCGGCGACGGCCCCGCCAGCAGCAGTGGGGACGGCGCGGCGCCCGAAGTCATGGTTCCGCAGCCCGTGCCGCGCGCGCATGTCGACGCGCCTAGAGGCGCCGCCGGCGCCGCCGCTGGCGCGCGCACGCCGTCCGAAGAGCGCACTAAGGCGGAGATCGACCTCCAGCGGGCTGCCGGCGGGCGCGAGCTGCACGCGCTCATCTCGGGCGCGCCCGAGCCGCTGGCGCCGGAGGCGCTGCGCATAGCGCTCTCGCGCGCCGCGGTGCTGGTGCAGGCGAAGCAGCAGCAGTCGAAGGCGGCGCAGGGTGTTGGCGCGGTGGCAGATGAGGAGGCGGTGTTGCTGAACGACGCCTTGATTCGGCTGACGACGCGGCTGGTGCAGGTGGGCGCGCGCGCCGCGCACGGCACAGCTGGTGCATCCTTGAGCTGCACCCTAGGCCTCGCTCAAGCCACGCAGGCGGGACCCCCAAAACCCTGCTCAGCAGCTCGGTCTTCCCTGCCTGGGCCGCCGGCTGGGCCACCGCCGCCACAGCCGTCGCGGCTGGCGCGTGGCACGGCCCACGGCAGCGCCGATGGGCGTGTCCAGACGCCCGTCGGAGCCTCAGACTCCCACCATACACGTTCATCCCCTCGCGTGCAGCCGCGTCGCCACCGGGCGTCCCTCCCTCCTGAGCAAACGCGCCCTGGCCGACTGCTGCTGCGCCCAAACACGCCCTCGCTTCGAACCCGCCGCCCCCAGGTGCATGGGGGGCTTGATGTGCCCCAGCTGGCGGCCATCCTGCACTCGTACGCCAAGCTGCAGCTGCTGCCCGGCACTGTGGAGTTCATGGCGCAGCTGGTTGGCCGCCTCAAGGGCCGCATCTCATCCGGCGCGGGCGTCGACGGCAAGGTCCTAGCTATGCTCGGCTGGAGCCTGGCGCGGCTCGGGTGCACCAACGAGACAGTGCTGGCCGGTGAGGGCGGCGGCGCGGGGGCCGGGGCGCGGCGCGCGTGGTGGCGTGAGGTTGGGGATGCGCTGCGCATCGCCCCGCGCCCATGTGTTTGCAGCCACCCTCGCCGTCTCGGCCGCCCACGGGTCGCCGATGTGCGCCCCGCGCCGGCAGCCCTGCGACCCGACAAGAGCTGACGCCGCCATTTCATTGCGTGCGCCGCACCCGCAGAGCTCGCGCGCGCGGCGGAGCAGCACGCGGACGCCATGACGGTGCCGCAGCTGCGGCAGCTGCTCTGGGCGGCCGCGACGCTGCCGCTGCACGACTGGCAGCTCATCGCCACCCTCAGCCGCGCCGCGGCCCGCAGGGTGCGTGCGCGGCGGCCTCGGCTTGTGGTGCAGCAGCAGCGCCACAACGCCGGCTGCGGCTGGGTATTCTACCGGCACGCCTGACAAATGGGCGGCAACTCACAAACCCCGCAGCATGGGTCTGAGCCGTCCTTCGACCTCCTCTCGCCTGCGCTGCTGTCATCTCGCAGCCCGGCCCACTCAATAGTGCATCACACACGCACACACACGCACTCAAACACATACAGACACATGCGCTATCGCG
>NW_014012667.1:0-1942 GCF_000611645.1 Monoraphidium neglectum
GCTGAGGGCAGAGGGCGCATTCATAAAAGGGGGGACGCAGGGGCGTGCAGCTCAGACGGCTGGACCAGAGGCCAGCAACAAGCCGGTGCCAAGAACGAACAGCCTGGACAGGAGGACTGTTCAATTTGAAACCCTGTTGCTGCGCGCAACAGGCTCTGCAAACGGCCAGCCCAGCCTTGGTGGCGAGCACCCCCTCACCTGCCGCCTGCAGCTGCAGCAGCGCCAACCCCTCGCCGGCCCCCTCCAGCGGCAAGACCTGCATCGCCACGCGCCCCAGCGGCAGGAGCAGCTCCGGCTCCGCGCGGCAGCGGCCCAACGCGCGCGACAGCAGGGAGAGCAGCAGCTCGACGCGGCCCTGCAGCGCTGCCAGCGCGTGCGTCACCCTGGAGGGGATCGCAGGGTGCGGGGCAACCAAGGGTGGACGTGAGGAACGTTCGCACTGGGCTCAGTAGGTGCATGTGTTTGGTCAGTGCTCTTCAATTCCAGCATCAGTATGGCTGTCGTGTTGGGTTTGTGTTGCCCAAAGCGGCGCCGCGGCACCCACTTGGCGAGCGACGCCTGCTTGAGGAGCTTCGGCTGCTTCTTGGGCTGCGCCCCCTTGCCCTTGCGCTCCGCGCCCTGCGCGTCAGGGGGGGGGGCGTTCAAGCAGCGGCGAGCAGCAGGGATGACCGGTGGCCCTGAGCATGCATGCGCTTGAAATTGTCCATTCCATGGCCCGAGCCTGACATGGACGCGGGGAGCACGCCCTTGCCTGGTGAGGCCAATCCCATCGCAACCCAGTCCGCCCCTTGACCCTACCTTGCCCATACACACACACGCATGCGCGTACATACACATATTCACATGCACCCACACACACACTCACACACACACACTCACACACACACACACATGCCCACCTCTGCATGATCCCCGTCCGCGTTGAGTGACATGCTGCTGGGCCGATACAGGCGGCGGTACTTGAGGTCGTACAGAACCAAGAGGTTGTACTGCGCAGTGACCGGGGGTTGGATGGCGGTGCAATGGGGTAAATGCGCCTGCTCAGCTTCATTCGTGAGGGAGGGGGTCTCCGCTCAGGACATTACCAGCGGTGCAGGGTTGCACTGCTAATCTCAATTGGGTTATAAGCAAAAGGCTGCTGGAGACAGATCATCCACCTGCAAGTGGAACTTGACGAGTGACACCAGCGCCGTCACCAGTTCCTCTCGATACAGCTGGGTCGGCAGCCCGGGCGCTGACAGGACCTTCGGCGGCGGGCACAAGGGGTGGGGGAAGGGTCATAAAGATAGCACAGGTGACGCTTCAATCGCCCCCAGCTGGCTTTTAACAGATGCAGGACGGCAAGGAGGTTGCGGCAGTGCAAGCACGAATGCATGAGGCAAAGCTTGGTGACAGCGGGCCAAGGCGCCAGCGCACCTGCAGGCAGCAGGAGGCCGCCTCGAGCGCTGCTGCCACTGCGTCATATGCAGGGCAGCCAGGCTGGGGGCGGGCATGCAGGGTGAAAGAGGCGTTAAGATTAAGCCTTTAGAGCGAGGGTAGTGCACGGCGCCACCGAATGGATTCTGTACAGGCATATGCAGTTCCATGCTGGGCAGAATGTCGTATGCATGCCGCAGCCCGTCGCACCTTGGTTGCCGTGCAACAACCTCCATGTGACAACTCAATCCAGGCGATTCGGCCCCCAGCCTCCGACCCACCCAAGCAGGTTCCAGTCACCGCAGCCCTCCCCAAGCAGGTCATCACCACACCTCCTCATCCTCTGCCACAACGTGGTCAAGCCCGAGCTCCACGTGCCCCTGCAGCGCCCCCAGCAGCCGCCCCAGCAGCACAGAGTCCACTCGCGCCACCGCCCCCACGCCGCGCGTCTGCGACAGCGCCTCCCCTAGCCGCTGCAGCTTGCGAAGCGGCACCAGCGGGCGCGTCAGCCGCGGCCGGCGGGGGG
>NW_014012667.1:2338-18559 GCF_000611645.1 Monoraphidium neglectum
GGGGGCCGCCGCGGGTGCGCTGGCGCCGTGGCCGCGCTTTCGGCGCTTGAAAGCACGAGCGGTGCCCGCCTCCCCATCGGCCTCGGCCTCGTCCGCAGTTGCGGCATCCTCGCTCCCAGCCAAACCCCGGTCGCGCTCCGTGTCAGAGGCTGCTGCGGGCGCCGCGAGCGCCTCCTCTTCGCCTGCGGCTTCGCGCTGCTGCTGCTCGTCCGAGAGCCTCTCAAAGTCTTGCAGGAAGGACACGACCGCCTCCGCCGCCTCAGCTGCAGAAACCAAGGGGTGGGGGGCCATCCATGCGAGCAATCTGCCGTCATATGCGAGACTGAAGCAAGGCATGCAGCGTTCGATGGCGGCGAGGGAACATGCATGGCACTCATTGCCGCGCCTCAACAAGCTTGGGTCAGTGCATGACACCGGCTGCCGTGCAGGCCGCCCCTCAACTGGCCAGTACGCGCACCTGCCGCCTTCTGAGTGTCGACACTGCGGCCCACAAACTCCTCGCTAGTGGCTTGCACGGCGCCCGCGCTGCGAGCCTTGCGCTTGCGCTCCGCCTGGGTGGTGGCCGTGACATGCTCGGGTTGGCCGTCCGGGCGCAACATGCGGCTGCTCGTTTCAGAGGAAGGCTCTGCATGCATGGCAGGTTCCCCAGCACATCCGCTTCCCTGCGTTGTGCACAAGACCATGCTGGCTCCTGTCGCCAATCAACGCATGATATCACTTCTGGTGCCTGCTCACCTGCTGGCCTGCACCCTCACTGCCCTCGGAGATGAGCCGCCTGAGTGCCACTGCAGGGGCCTCTGGCGGCTGCAGAGCCACCCCGACGTCTTCATGCCGCACCACTGCCGCCTGGCCGTCGGCCCAGTCTGCCACTCCCGTGGGGCCTACGCCATCGAGCGACACGCGCTTGACCACACCCACTGCAGAGGTGCGGCGCCGCTTGCTGCTGTTCTGCTTGTCCAGCACTCGCACCCTCGGCTCCTCTTGCTGCTGTTGCTGCTGTTGCTGTTGCTGCTGCTGCTGTTTTGGCTCCCCAGCCTGCTTGAGTCCTTTCGCCACGACAGCGGCGGTGGGCTGGCGGTCCGCTGCTGACTGCACATGGTGCTGCTGCCCCGCTACTGCATGGGAACGGCAAGCGTGCATGCATGCGCGCATGGCGCGTGGGGTTGATAGCAACAGCATGCATGGTTGCATACGCTGGGCACTTGGCTGGCGATGGTGAGGACCACCTCGAACAGACACTCGCTGCCCAACCCCAAGCCCAGTTGACAGTGCACACCCCTGCACACCCGCTGCTTCGACAGACAGGGCTCCTGGGTTGTATGCCAGCAGATGCGCCTCCACAGATCCGGGTGTGGCGTGGAATGCGCGAGGCGCTAGCCGTGGTTGCCTGTTTGCACACGAGCGCAGCAGCATCAGTCAGTACGGTCCAGCCGAGCGGGCGCGGCTCAACAAAGACGGACGCTTCGACAACCGTTTGGCACGGAACGCACAAGTATGAGACATCCGTGACAGCGAGGACCTCTGCGGCCTGCTCAAGTGTCTTGGCGTCAAGCGCGAGGGCCGAAGTGACCACGGGCAGCTCAGCATGATCGTTATCTGGCTCAGTTGTGAGGGCAAAGCTGAGTGAAGGGGAAGGATCTGTGACATACAATGCCAACGGCCTGCACGGTGGCGTCTTGGCCGTCATGGTTGCGGGCTTGTCGCGCCCAGATCAACCTGGCGTGATCGAGGCTGCCTATATGATGAGCAGCATCGGACATCGCGTTTTGATTGATACGAAAGTAGAACGGGCCGTCGACACATCATACAGCGAATCCGCATGGTGTGCGCTGCTGGGCCCGCTGCTGGGCACGCTGGGCCCGACTGATGCCCCCACCCCTAGCGGTGGCGGTGAGTGCAACCCACAGGCGGCCAACACTCGTCGCCATTTGAGTCGTGACCGTGGCATGCGCATGGAAACATCCCGCCGCATATCTTGTGTTCAAGTACGCTCGCCCTTCGTCCCATGCGGCGTGAAGTCCAAGGGCCCCTGGACCTGCGCGTCGTCATCACGAGTCACTGCCCACATCCGCCACCACTCGAATAAACAAAGCAGCAAAGCTGCACGGCACAGCCAAAGGCACTCACAGAAACACGCTCGGAGTTCAAACGCAAAGCATTGTCAGCTGTCGCTGCGACGACGAGAGCGCCTGCCTGCGCAAGCGCTCGCCTGCACCAGGCACAAGCAGCACCACAGCGAGCCTGCCGCAACCGGTGTCCTCAACATGGGATGCCCACAGCCCGTAACTGTGGGCCGGTACCTGGCAGGCCGCCTGCGCGACGTGGGGTGCACCCACGTGTTTGCCGTGGCTGGGTGCGCACCCAGCGCCGCATCGCTTGGGAGATGCAGCGCGCTCCCGCCGCCCCGCCTCACCCGCCCAAAGCGCAAAACGCTCGCAGCTGCTGCCGGTTTGCCATGCGCTGCCTCTTTGTGCACCGCGAGTACCCTGTTTATCAACGGCCCGTTTTCACACAGCGATCCCGGATGCCGCTCTGCCGAGTGTGCAGCACCCATCCCCCCAGTGGCCTTGATGCTCTGATGTTGCTGCCCTTGAGCCATGCATTGAATTCTGGCCCACTGTTTCTTTGCACCCACCCCCGCCGCCTCACAAGGGACTACAACCTGGCCCTGCTTGACGAATTCAACACAACGCCCGGCATCAAGATGATCTGGAACTGCTCGGAGCTCGGCGCCGGCTACGCCGCCGATGGCTTTGCGCGCGGCAGGGGCGTGGGCGCCGTGATCACGACCCTGGGCGTCGGCGGCCTCAGCGCGCTCAACGCGTGTGCGGGCTGCTACAGTGAGGATCTGGTGAGTGGTGCTGCCGCGCCCTCGCGCGGGCGCTGTAAGCCCGGTTGTTGCCGGAGGGGTCTTCAGGCGGGGCCTGGTCGGATAAGCAAAGCGAGGTAGCTGGGCATGTCACATTTTCATCCTGTTGGGGTGCAGTCGTCAAGGACTGGACTTTGTGGTGAATTTCAGCACATTCTGAGGCAAAACAAGTACTCAAAACCAGCAATGACAGGAGACCACTTGAGCTCCAGGCTTAGCTTTGTGCTTCGTTCATCCTACATTGGATTCATCCTTCCAAAGAGAGTCCCTGCCCCCGCACGAGCATAATTTGGCCCGCTTTGCGCGCGCGACTGCCGCGCCCGCAGCCCGTGCTCTTCATCAATGGCGGCGTCAATTCGAACGACATGGCGGGCTCGCAGCATGTGCTGCACCACACAGTGGGGCGGCCCGGGGATTATGGGCAGCAGCTGCGGGCCTACAAGGAGTTCACATGTGCACAGGCGGTGGTGCAGCACACGTCCCAGGCGCAGCGGCAGGTGGGTATAGCCAAGGTTGAGTCGGGTTTGTGTAGAGTTGTCAGGTAAGGGCAGATGTGTGCATGTGCAATGATGCAGCTCAGCTGTGTGAATGAGTTAGCTGAGGTGAGGCATTCAAGTGGGCTGTGCTGCTCGCCTTTGTTGGCTTGATTGTGGCTGGCGCCGCCCCTGCTTCCTCCCGCCACTGGTGCACACGTGTGTCACTGAAGCTCTCACTTCCGCTGCGCATCATCCGTCCAGATTGATCAAGTCATCTCAACAGTGCTGGTGCGCTTGTTTGGGGTTCAGTGGAGTTGGTCAGGCGGCAGGGGAATGTGCGGCAGTCGCCTGTATTGTCCATTGTCTTTCGCATACTCCCCGCAACAGTCAGCCTTATCAGCGGCAGGGGCTTGGTTGTGCAGGATGCCACCAAACGGCCAGCACGGCGCATGTGGAGCAACACGCACGCACGCTCCTACCAGACGCTCCTGCCGGACGCTCCTCCCATCCGACATTCACATCTGTCACCTCCTGACAGCAGCGCGACCGCTGCGTGCGTTCCTGAATCGGTTGGCAATGCACAAATGCAAAACCTCGTAGAGAGAGTCCAAGCCCGGCTATATAGAGGTGTGCTGCAACCTGTCGGGCCTCAAGCACCCCTCCCTGTCAGACCCGCCGGCCCCTCTGCCGGACGTTGCGCTTCCCGTCGACGGCCCCTCATTCTCCGCCGCCGTCGCCGCCGCGGCGGCCGCGCTGCAAGGCGCAGCCAAGCCCGTGCTCCTGGCGGGCCCGCGGCTGCGGGCGGCCAGGCGCCGAGCGGCGTTCGTGCGGGTGGCCGAGGCCTCGGGGCTGCCGGTGGCGGTGACGGCGGACGGGAGGGGCGCGTTCCCGGAGGACCACAAGCAGCTGCTCGGCACCTACTGGTTAGTCATGTGATGAGTAGGAGGGGTCCAGTGCTCACGGACGCTCGGCAGTGGCAGTGCGCGCGTTGTGGCAGCAGTGCTTTGGGCAGCACAAGAGCCAGCAGTCGATGCCTGCAGATGCTGCCAGGATGTTTTAAGCCGTCCGGCAAGGGACTGATTGGGTGCTTTGCTGCGCTTGCGGCGCTACACCGTGGTGACTCATTGGACCGCCGCTCGTATGCTGCGACCACATTGCCCCTGTCATTTCTCAGGGGCGGCATCAGTGGGCCAGGGGTCAACGAAGCGGTGGCGTCAGCGGATGTGGTCGTGTCGTGCGGGGTGGTGAACACAGACTACTCCACCCTGGGGCACAGCCACAAGCTATTGCCGGAGAAGGTAGGGAGAAGCAGGGTCGGCCCCTGGGGGTATCAAAGCCACACCTATGCGTTGACAACGAGGCCAACGACTAGGGCGCCATAGGCGTGATTTGCGTGGACAGACTGGTGCTGTCGCAGCCGCACGCCGCCCTGATTCTGGTGCATGTTCTCCTGCTCATCGCTCAACACGTCTGGAACAAAGCTCTCAACCTTTCTCGTTTTGTTGCAATCAAACCCCGTGTCAGGTGATCGATGTGCAGCCCGGGTGTGTGACAGTCAAGGGTGGGCCCACCTACAGCTGCACGGGCGACGTTGAGGTGCGCTGGGCATGCTTGAGCGCATGAGTGGTGCGTTTGAGTGACAGCGCCGGCAGGTTGAGCAGTTTGTGGTGGGTAGTGCTGACGCTGCAACTTCCAGTGCATGATCCAGCAACCTTAGTCTAACCTTCTTGAGTTGCAATCAAGTGTTGCGCCAGCCCAGAATCCCAAACAATCTGCAACCTCCCTGATCCCACCAGCTCAACCCCTGCTCCCGACGCCTCGCACAACCTGCTGGCTGCATAATCGTCTAAGGCTGGGGCAAAATGTAGCCCCTCCTCTGCTCCATCCTTACCGTCACCAGGACCCTCTGCCCCTGTCTGCTCCCCTGCCTCCAGGGCTTCCTCTCTGCCCTGGCCGGCGAGCTGCAGCCAAACCCGAACCCCCTCAAGACGCTGCACCGCATGCAGCCGCCCCGCACGCCGCCCTACGCGGCCGCGGAGGAGCCCGCGGAGACAGCTGAGAGCGCCGTGGGGCCGGAGGAGCAGCTGCTGACTGTTTGGACGCTGGGGCGGGAGGTGCAGGAGCACATCGGCGCCAAAACTGTGGTGCTGGCGGAGACCGGTGCGCAGACCTCCGTGCGAAGGCGGGCGGGGGTTTTGAGGTTGTTTGTTGTTCACGGCGGCCGCTGCTGGTGTGGGCTTGGGCCGGCGTGCCAGGGCCTTGCATGGCAACAGGACAGTGAGGCTGACACGACAGGAAGGGGATTGCGTTTACGAGAGCGCCAAAGCTTCCTAACTATCTTCAAGGCTGTTTCTGGACACCCTAATGGTGCTCGGGGCGCGGCTCCACAGCAGGGCGCCCATTCATCCATGCCCCTGCCACCCCCTGCTTTGCGATCCCCACTTGACTGCCAGGCGAGGCCACGTTCACCGCGATGAAGCTGCAGCTGCCGCCCGGCTGCCTGATGGAGGTGCAGATGCGCTACGGCAGGTAAGCGCCTGCAAGCGCCCCAGCATGCGCTGCGCAGGGCCGCAATTGGAACGGGGTGTAGGGCTTCAGCGGCAGGTTTGTTATGCAAGAACAGCTCGCCTTGCCCTGCAGCGATGTGCGGCGGGAGGTGCCCCTTGCTCTGCGCTGCTAAATCGCTGTGTCAACGCCCTGTCTCTCGCCGCTGCGCTCGTGCACCCTGTGCGCAGCATCGGCTGGAGCGTCGGCGCCACGCTGGTGAGACGCACGGTTATGCAATGGTCAACGCCGAGATCTTTACCCCCCACCTTTGAGCCCCACTCCGCGCTGCAAACCTGAAGCATATGGGACGGGCACCCAGCACACGCGCTGCCTGCTTGCAGGCTTGTGCAGGCAGACAAATGGCAGGCTTGCATGCATTCCCACGCCCGCACATACCCTTGCGGCATCCCCTGCGCTCTTGCATTGAGCGCACAGGGCCTCAGCCTGGCGGCGCAGTCCGAGGGCAGGAGGGTGGTGTCGCTTATCGGGGACGGTTCCTTCCAGATGACCGCCGTGGTGGGACCCGCGATGCGCAGCTGCTGAGTGCGTTGTAAGCAGCGGGCTTGCACCGGCGGCGGCGGCAGCGGCGGCTGCAGCTGCAGCAGCAGCAGCGGCACAGAATGGGGTGCAGATCCGGCCTCCTCGCTGTGAAGCCAAACCGTCGTGGAGCACCCGGGAAGCAACCCTATCTCCGCGCCGCTCAAGCCATGCGCCTCCCGAATGCCAGTGCCTTGCGCCCTGCTTTTCACAGCAGCGGACTGCATCCCCTTTGTGTCCCCAGCTCCCACCCGAAGCCGGCCCTCTCATCCTCCTGGCTCGCAGGAGCTCAGCACTATGCTGCGCTTCGGCGCGGCGCCCATCATCGTGCTGCTCAACAACGGGTGAGGTCGCCCACCGAATGCTGTTACAGCAACGTCTCCCTCGTCGGCGCGTTCATCATCAGGGCGACAGCAATCTCTGCCAGCTGGCAGTTCACATGCCCACGTGCGAGCCCCGCACACGCATACAAATGGACGGGCTGGACTGCGTGGTGCGACGCTTTTGCTTCTCAAACATCAAATCGAAACGACACCCGCAATCACCACAACTATCCAGGACCTATGTGATAGAGGAGGAGATCCATCACGGGGAGGGTTACAATGACCTGCAGGTGATGCAGGGGGGGGGGGCGTGCTGGCCCATTGTCAAACTGAATCATTGCAGGGTGTGAAACCAGCGTGGACGCGGGCCCATGTAGAGAGACGTGTCTTCTGGAGGGGGGGCATGTCACAACTTGCACCTGGAGTTTCAAACAGACCACCTCCACCTGCGCAAGAGCCCCTTGACGCGGTCACAAAAGTGCCTTGCACCTCAGCCCCCCCCCACCACACCAAGCCGCACAAACATCTGAGTTTGCCGCCCTCCCCTGAAAGAGCGATGGTGTGTAACTGACAATATTGTGTCAACACAAACCCCCGAACACATCATCAGTAACTTATCTATCTATCTATCATCAACGCACGTCCGATCTGCCTCTCACCCCTCACTTGCCACCGCAGGTCTGGGACTACGTCGCCCTCGCCCGCGCCATGCACAACGGCCGCGGCCGCCTCCGGGTCGCGACCGCCTCCACCCCCAGCCAGCTGCGCGACGCGCTGCGCGACGCGGCCGGCAGCCCCGACGAGCTGGCGCTGATCGAGTGCAGGCTGCGGCCCGACGACTGCAGCGTGGAGCTGCTGGAGTTTGGGGCCCGCGTGGCGGCGGCCAACTCGCGGCCGCCGGCAGCTTGAACCAAGGGCCAGCAGACCACACGGGCCGAGCCACGGCGGGAGTGCAGGGAACTGATTGTGCAGGCTGACTTTTTGGGTGCTGCGTGAGGCAATGCGGGGAAGCATTGGGGATTGGACGGGTGGCGGATGAGGAACTTACCCCTGGTGGCATTTGTGGCAAGAGGTTGGGCAGGGGGCTCGCACGAGGGCGCCTCGGCTGTGGCCGGTTGGGAGAGGGGAATGCCCCCTGCCAGACGCGGGTTACATCTTGCAAATGGGTTCTCAGAGGGTACTGTGATGCGTGCAGAGCCCAATGCGTTGACCTGTCTGTTGGAATTCACGGTTGCTGCTGCTTTGCCTCTACCTACTACGTTGCCATGCGTAGAATGCTACCCGCAAAACTTGAATGTTTGCAGGCATCAGTGCATTGTAACGCTGCTGAAAGTTGGACAATCACATTTACATCTAATAGATAGGCAGGATCGGAGAAAGTACAGACCATGAATGGCCTTTTCCCACAATCTTGCCTACACCGTGTGGCCACAGGAGCCTGCGTTGTCGCCCAGCTGGCCTGACCTGCGTGGACCCGTCAACTTCCTTTCTGAAATCAACACAACCATGAAATTGCGTGGATGCACATGTCTGTGTTATGTTTGTATCGGAACTCCCCAGGGGTTGATGCCTGTACTGCCAGGCGATAGAAAGTGCGAATGTGGGCAGCGCGGGGTGCGGCCGAGAAGCGCCGCGTGACCTTCCTGGCGGCTTCGCCCTGCCAGCAGGGGCAGCAGATGAGAGGGCGCAAAAACGCCTGCCCGGAAACGAAGGGGTAGCGGCCGGCCGCGCGACGAAGGTTGGCTTTCAGGGACGCGCGAGGCGCACCAAGAGACCCAATCGCGCACCGTCCGGCGCGCCTGGCGGCCAGGTGCAACGAATGGGGGCAGGCGGTGCATAACAGTGGTTGCCACAGGCCAGGGCGGAAGTGCAGCCAGGGTGTGTGGCCGTGGACTGACGGCTGCAGCGAGGCGTCTTGCTAATGGGCGCGCCAGCCCTGTGTAATGGGCGGGAGGGAGGGGTTTGCAAGCGAAAAGGGTTCAATGTGTCCCACACAGCTGCAGAAAGCGGCGGCGCGGGCCGCGCCGCCGCGAATATCTCCGGCGCTCGCAGGCTTTCCGCGTGCTGTGGGTGCTGGCAGGGCTGCGGGGGGCCATCTGCCTCGGCCTCTTCCAGCGCACCGCGGAGACCACCATCAGGTCAACCCGCACTGCGGTCCGCGTGCCGAGCAGCCGCAGGTGCATGCGCCAGGGCCCGGCGGCGCTCGGGGCGGATTTGTGTTGCGTGCACGCTAGCAGGTCCATCGCCGGCGCCGGCGCTCATGTGGGGCCCAAGTAGATCCTTCAACTTGGCGCCGCATCGGGATCGCCTCCGGCCCCGGCCTGCCATGCGGCAAGTGGGCAGGGGCCGGCCAAGTCGCCAGTGAAACGGGCGCCCCGCCCCGCCGAGGACGGCCGGATTGGGGCGCAGCAAATGCCGCTGGGTGAGGGGGTCCTGCCCGCCCTCCCGAATCCTGCACACGTGGTGTGCGTTGTTTTGTGAATTGCACTACAGTGAACTTTGCGCGAACGGGCGCGAATGGGTAATGTCCATTGTGAGGAAGGTAGGTGACTGGGTGAGACGAGCGGCGGCGGCCACACTGGCGAGGAGCCCGCACCGCGTCACCGCGCCGCAGCCGCCGGGCCGCCAAACCCTGATTGACGGAATCCAGATCTCAGCTCCCAGATCCCAGATCTACAGGCCGTCGGTCGTCGACCGCCACGCCCCCTGGCTGGCGCAGGGCAGGCCGCTCGCCGCAGGCACCCTGACGCTGATGTCGTCGGGCATCGAGTAGACGTGTATGAACCACAGCCCCAGCTTCTCCAACGCGCGCCGCTTGGCATGACCGCCCGACAGGCAGACCGCGTGCACGTAGGCGCGGCGGTCGTCGCAGATGTCTTTGAAGCCGTCCGGCAGGCACTGCGAGGGCGTCGGGGATATGTGAGGAGGGCGTGAAAAGTGAGGGGCAGGGGCGCGTGCTTTGGAGCTACGCCTAGTCTGATCGACGAGGCCGCTGTGCTGCGCTGGATCGGATCCGTTTTGGCAGGGAACGCATGTGATTCGTGTGTGCAGTGTGGTGAATTCGGCCGGCCGGCGCATTGAGAACGAGGTGCAGGAGCTGCCCCAGGATGTGAGAAAAGGGGCCGCAGCGCCAGCACGGCACGGCAACGGTTAGGGGGCCCGCAGCAGCCGTCCCGCGCGCACCATCTGCGCGCGCCCGTCGAACTGGCTGGGGTGCGGCTTGATGGCTGCGATGCCCTTGTTCTTGAGGGCGGTGCACTCTTCCCGCGTCTCGCAGGTGTCGTAGGGGCTGCCTGGGTGGTGCTTCATCCAATTGAGCCACAGCTGGTTGCCGTTCTTGTTGCCCTGCTGGAAGTAACCCACCTGGTGAGGGCGGCGGGGGCAGTGGCAAGGGGAGCCGTCAGTCAGTCAATTTGATGTCAAAGTTGCATCACCGGGGTCGAAGGCGGGGGTGGGGAGGGGCCTCACGCGGGTCCCCGGCGGGATGAGGCGAGGCGGCGACGTCGCAACGTGAAGAGGGCGTATGGTGCGGGGTCGGCCACGCGGTCAGGGTGCAGGACAGCACGCCGTTTCGGACCGTTGCATTGGATAGGAGGCCGTGGTGGGAAAGCGTGCGGCTGCCCTGAAGCCCAACGGGCGCCACTCACGATCCACTCTGTCATCATCTCCCGCGTGCGGCTGCGGGGGCGGCAGCGGGGGTGAGGGTGACGTGCACGGTCAGCGGCAGACCTGCGGCGGCGCGTGCCGTGCCTGTCCCCCCGCGCCAACATGCAAGGATGCCCCTGGGCCGCCTAGGAGCTCGGCCCCCACGACAACGCGGCAAGGCGCAGCCGCATAGCAGGCGCCGCCGGCCGCTGAGTTTTGGTTGCAGGCGTCGGCAGCGCTGGCGGTCGTAGATTTCCCCTATTGTTGGGGCGCCGCCCGCCTAGCGGTCCTGCACAGCACCGCCATTGCCCAGAGCCAAGCAGCTGTGCCTCACAAGTTGTTGCGTATGAAGAAGTTGCCGCTGTTGAGATACTTGCTCACGGAGGTGGTGCCGTCGCTGTTATTCTTGATGCGCGCCTCCTGGCGGGGTACATTGGCGGACGAGCAAGGGAAAATCGTTTCACAGCTTGGTAGGGCCCCATACGCAGCACCATACCCATGCGCATGTAACTGCAGGCTATCCCTGTCCCCTGCCTCGCCTCTTGCTGACGACACCAGACAGACTCCTTGCATGCCATCACAAGAACAATCAAGCACACACACACACACACACACACACAAACACACACACGCGCGCTCGCACACACACTCTTCACACACACACACATGCACACACGCACACACACGCACGCACAGCGCACTCCCATCCAGCCCACCCACCGTCATGAACGTGCCGTCCGCGTTGTATTCGTCCAGGAAGCGGTTGTAGTTTGGGAAGGCCTCCTTCAGGAACACAATGTCGGCGTCAAAGAACAGCACGTCGTAGCCCTGCTCGAAGATCGCGTCGGTGACCAGGGTCTTGGCCCACACCTGAGCGGGTGAGTGTGTGTGTGTGTGCATATTGGTGTGTGTGTCTGTTGGCTGACGGAACAGAGAGCGTGTGTGTGTGTGTGTGTGTGTGTGTGTGAGTGAGTGTGTTTGCACTTGTGCGTGAATGTGTGCAGCGGTGAGAGTGCATGAGGAATTGTGTGTGTGTGTGTGTGTGTGTGTGTGTGTGTGTGTGTGTGCGCGTGTGCAGGTGTGTTTGATGCAGATGCGCTTGGGGTCTGATTCAACGATGACTGGGGGACTGCTGTGAGGGGTAACAGGGCTTGACTGCTGCCTAACAGCCCCACCCATTGCTATGGCAGGGCACGGCCTCCGCTGCGCATTGCCTCCCCCTTCCTCCCCCAACACACACACATACTCGTACACGACACACACACGCACACACGCACGCACACACCCACATGTGCATGCGTGTGCGCCCAACATTCCCCATCACCCACCAGGTTGAACCACTCCTGCGTGTTGCGCCCCGCGTCGCCCTCTGTTGAGTGCTCCATTTTGAAATCCTTGTGCTTCACCACCCGCGTCGCGTTGTAGCACGGCAGCCGCAGCTCAGTGCAGTGCGCGACGCTCGCGTCCCCCACGGCGGCCACAATATAATTGTGCGCCTTGCCAAACCGCACCAGCGACACGATGCAGTTGAGCGCGATGGGCGCAAAGCCATGGTTGAACACGACCAGGGCGATGGCGTTGTTGATGGCCTGTGCCTTCAGGAGGGATGGCAGGTCGTTATGCAGGCCCTCCCAGCGGAAGCTGCCGTCGCGCTTGTGAAACTCCCTGGGGGCAGTTTCGGGCCGGGCGGAGGGAGCGGTGCGGGGGGTCTGGGGGGTGGGGGCGGCGGACGCTGGTGCCGGATGTGCTGCGCCTGCCCCAGCTCCAGAAAGGTGGGAAGCCGGCCGCGGGCGCGGCACAGCTGCCTGCTGGGGTGGCTCAAAGACGCACGCTGCGGCAGGCAGGCATGCAGGCGCGCGCAGGTACGGTCTCGTGGACTCTGCAGGCAGGCATTTCTCGCGCACTCGCGTGCGTACCATGGCAGCAGATCCGAGTCCCCCATGACGCCCGCATCCGCCGCCGCGTCCTGCCCAGCCACCGGCGCTGCCACGTACAGCAGGGCGGTTGCCAACCACAGCAGCGCGCGCGGCATCCCGTGGGGCGCGCGCCGCATGGGGCCGGCACACCCGGGTGGTGGCTGCGCGCCCGCAGTGGGCTGGCGATATGCGATGAGGACACGTCAGCTGCGCGCGAGTGCCGCAGTGTAGTGCCGCAGCAGCGGCTGTGCCGCCACCCGATGTATCGTGATGTTCACACTAGGCGCATGTTGGTATCCGCGCCGGGCACTCACCTGCAAGGGATGCCTGATGGTTCAGACTTTTGTCCTGGACGCTCGCGTGAGTCACGTTGCAATCCCTGGCAGTGTCGAAAATACACTTATAAAACCATTTCTGTGTGTTGGATGCCGTTGACTGAGCGATTGATGGGGGTGTTGGTCGTTCAGTGGTTCGACCAGCGGTCCTGCAGTATCGCGGCACGCTACTCTGCTGAAAACGTAAAACTCACATCCAACGCCCGGTGTCCCGACAGGAGCGCAAAACGCGGGCTGGCGTGGGAGGCGCGTGCTGGCGGTTGTGGGACACCCGGTAAGTACTGCAAGTGGAGCTGTGAGCAATGCGTTCCCATTAGTTACCCCACCCTGCATTGTTGAGCAAAGGAAACCCACCATACTTCATCAATGGGTCAAATGAGGCATCTATTCGTGTGTGCACACATGGCGAGGCAGCGGGTTTCGGCTGACAACACAGTAATTGGGATGATGACCACTTTCCACTTGCGCTGGCTCTTGTGGCTGGTCAGCGGCTGGTCGGACCGGATACACCGCTTTTTATCAACAAGCCCAATGATATAATACAACAAATCAGTTGATTGTTCATCGACCTGGGGGATCGTTTCCTGGGGAGGAGGCCCAAGTGCCCTGGTGCCAGCCGAGTGAGAGGCCCAGAGCATCTGCTGTACTGCTAGCAGCACCGCCCCAACACCTGCGGTGGCCAGCATGGTGGCACCACAGTGCCACGCCTTGCCCTCTGGTCTGCAGGGCGGGCTCTGCATTCGCACGGGCGTGCACTCGCGGCCATTCCGCTGGTTGGCTCGTGCGTGCGTGTACAGTACGGGTACCCTCTCCAACCATCCACTGCAGGGGCCTGCGCTGCCAATCACCAACAGGGCCAATGCGCGTCGGAGACGCCGCGGGCGTGATGCCCTTCCTTAACCGCGCATGCATCGCGCCTGTTGCAGCTGCCCAAAGAGGCCGTGCACGCAACGACGGCCGCCCAGCGCAGCCGCGCGCCACCGCTTGCGCCGGCTTCAAGGGGGGGAGCGGCTGGGCGGCCGTCAAGCGCAAGCCCAAGCATGGGTGCCCCCGTTTCATCGTCCAGGACGCCCTCCTCCCTGCCCCACCGCCTCTGGCGCTCAGCAAGGGCCTGCCGGTGGCGCCAGGTGGTCGCGTACAGGCTTGAGCTGACCACGACTGGCAGCAGCCGGCGGTCTGCGGCCCCTCAATTACTGGATATGCCCCCACGGTCCTGCAAGACGACCTGTCTAGATTACCGGGGCAACGCACGTCACCGCGGGGTGCAGCATGGGCGGTGTGGCACCCCATCACCATGGGGGAAAGCGTGCAAGATGAGATGCCAGCACGATGGGCCGGGTTTGCAATGCATGTTGCGTGTGCGTTTTCAGACATAAAAGTGGAGGCGCCGCCAAGCAGGCGGCGGAGAAAATGCCAGCAACAGCCGGCGAAATGACACCCGCAACCAAAGCGCGGGCGGGTCATGCCCACTCCTGGGCGGCGCCGCCGCCGGCCACGACGACCGCCGCGGCTGGCGGCGCGGCCACGGGCGGCGCGGCCACGGGTGGCGCAGGCGCCAGCTCGGCCACCGGCGGCACGGGGTCTGCTGCGGCCTCCTCGGCCGCGCCGTGTGCAGCGTCCTGCCCCAGCCGAGACCCCGTCGGCGACTGCGCCTCCGCCGCCGGCCCCCCGCGCAGCGTCCCGCCGGCGCCGCCCAGCGTCCCGCCCAGTGTCCCGCCCCGCGGCCCGCCCAGCGTGCCGCCGCCCTCGCCGCCGCCGACCACGCCGCCGGCGAACCCCGTGCCGGCCGCGGCCGCCGCGCCCACCACTGACAGTTCCTTCAGCGGCTTGAGCATGTCGAGCACCCGCTCAAAGCTCGGCCGGTCGCGGCTGTTCGTCTTCCAGCACGCCAGGATGATGGCCGCGACCGCGGGGTCCAGCTCTGGCGGCAGCTGCAGCCGCTGGCCGGCGAACCCGACGGCGCCGACGACCTGCATAGGGTTCAGGCTGTGCCACGGCTCCTGGCCGGTGACGAGCTCGTAGAGCACGACGCCGTATGAATAGACGTCACACTTCTCGTCTGAGGGCTCGTTGCGGAGAATCTCGGGGGCCATCCATTCTGGGGTGCCGCCGTGGGACTTGGACGTGAGGAAGGTGGTGCTCTTCACCCGCGACAGGCCAAAGTCGCAGACCTGGGTGTGGTAGTGTGTGTGTTGTGTGTGATTATGTGTGTGTGTGTGTGTGTGTGTGTGTGTGTGAGTGCACTCACGCACGTGATCAGCGGCCGGCGCCCCTGAACCCGCCGTACAAAGTATCAGCAGGCGGCGTGGTGGGTCAGATTGCCTGCAGCTTGTTGAGCAGGGCGGAGGGCGCAAGCCGCAGCTGCCGCCCAACGCCGCGTGTGCTGGCTGCAGTTGCCCTCGCTGCACGGCCCAGCGCGACGCAGGATGCCCCGGTGCCGGCGGACGACCCTGCCTAGGACGGCCGTCAAAGGAGCTGCCTTTCCCAAAATCATGCACATGCACATGCACAAGCACATGCACATGCACATGCAGGCGAACACAGACATTGACATTGACACACACACACACATACACATCAACACACACACACACACACACTCGTGCGTGCATGCAACCCCCCTGAAACCCTCGCCCCGCACCTTGACAGTCCAGTCCCTGTCCACCAGCAGGTTTGGGCTCTTGAGGTCGCGGTGCACAATGGCGGGGCGGCTGCTGTGGAGGTAGTTCATGCCTGGGGGGACGCAGTGAGCGGTGGAAGCATTTTGGGGGAGGGTGATTGGAGGCGCTGGGAGAAGCAAATCGACAAAATGCTGGTGTCAGGAGGTGGGCTGGTTGTGCGTCAGGACGGGGGTGGATTCATGGGATGGAAGCACGAAAGGCCCACGAGGCCAGCAACCACAGCGCGCGTTGGGCAGGGGCGGCGGCAGGGGCGTGGCCCCCGAGCGGGGAGCTCCAAGCTCGTCCTTGCTCCCAGAGCGCGCGCTGTCTGCCATGCGCACCCCGCGCAATGTCGAGGGCCATCTGCAGCCGCCGCCGCGGGTCCAGGTCCGCCTTGGCGCGGTGCAGCAGCCGGTACAGGCTCCCCCTGTGCAGGGAGCAACGATGGAGGCCGCGCCATGATTGTGACCATCAAACAGCACGCTGCCTCGGACTGTGAGGAGCCACGGGTCCGGGCGCGCGCGTGTGCGCCCCTCGCCTTGCCGGGCGTGCCACCTTTGGCGAGGGGCGGGGGGGCGCCCGCCGCTAACTCCTGCCCTCCCGGCCTGCCTGGCGGTCCCGCAGAAGCCATTACCTCAGAGAGCGCCGCGGCCCTCGCCCGCTGCGCTCGCTCCCTCGCTGCTCGCACGCCTCCCACCCGCCCCTCCCCGTCACGATAAGTGGAGCCAACCCCCTCGGCCCGATAAAGAGCCAAAATCCCCCTAGCTCGCCTGGGTATGAACTGGGTCACGATGGCGAGCTGGTTGGGGCGCGTGACCGCCCCCATGAAGAGCACCACGTTGGGGTGCCTCAGCCGCGCCATAATGTCCACCTCATCCTTGAACTCCTGGGGGGGGTGGGGTGGGGTGGGGTG
>NW_014012666.1:0-10738 GCF_000611645.1 Monoraphidium neglectum
CCCCAAATCCCGCCGCCCCGCCCAGGCATCGTCACCACGCCCCTCGACGTGCTCAAGACGCGCCTCATGACGCAGGGCGCGTCGGGCCGCTACAAGAACCTGGTCGACGCGACGCTCACCATCGCGCGCACAGAGGGCTGGGCGGCCTTCATGTCGGGCTGGCAGCCGCGCCTGATCTGGATCTCCCTCGGCGGGTTTGTGTTCTTCCCCGCGCTCGAGGCGGCGAAGAAGGCGTTCGGCCCGGCCGGCGGCCTGCTGACGCCGCCAGACACCCAGTTTGTGATCGAGGAGCTCGAGGTCAAGGATATCAAGAAGTCCAAGGACGCCAAGAAGAAGTGATCTGGTTGGGCCTGAGCCCAACCCAGGCCGATCGACGCCGCCTGATTTGCGGGGTGCCATTGGGGTGGCCGGCTGTTGGGTGCGTGACACGCTTGTTTGGTTGACTGACCTATTTCTCGGGAGGACTGCGCGCAAAATGGCCCTTTTGCTCGCCAAGGTATGGATTGGTGGCGCAAACGCAGCCGATTGCTTCACCCCGTTGACTTCTTTTGCGCACATGTCTTTGTGTTACATCGGCGCTTGAACTTATGTGTAATGAAACCAACCATCGCTGCAGGGTGTCAAGTTTGTGTTTTGCGTGGGTGGGGCGGGGGGGGGGGAGGGGTGAAAATGCAACCAACTTGAAAAACAGTGATATGCGGCCAGGAACCTCGATTATGCGCGGCCCATACCATGTACGCCCGCTGCCAGCTCAGCATAACAAGTTTGACTCAGCACAAGCTGACCAACGCGCACCTCCCCGATACAAGGCGGCACGCCGCGACAGACAGTGCGATCAAACACTCCTCGCGCCGCGGCCAGCACGCCTCGACAGCTTTCAAGTCGCCCATGCTGCGAAAAGCAAGCAGCTCAGCACGAGACCACCCGGCTAGCGATGCCGCGCACGCGCCGCACTGCTGCCTGCATGATTCAGCGGTTCGCTGCCACTAGACACTGCCCCCCACCAAGTGCAAGTTAGAAAGTCCTTGTAACACACTTCCCAATGACACTCCAGCTGCTCGCCTCTCGCCACACCCCCAAGTTCGAAGTCCACCCTAACGCCTCTGCGAAGTCAGCGCATCGCCAGCGTCGGCCGCGCGCTCGCCGCCGCTTGCCGCCGTGCCTGCCTGCGGATCCTGCCGCTGCTGGGTCGCCGGCGGCTGCTGCTGCTGCTGCTGCTGCTGCTGCTGCTGCTGCTGCTGCTGCTGCTGCTGCTGCTGCTGCTGCTGGGGCTGCTGCTGCGGCTGGAAGGCCTGCGGCTGCTGCTGCTGCCACGTGCCCGCGGCGACGACGCCTGCGACAGGCGGGTACCCGGCTGAAGGGGGGTAGCCCCCATACAGCGGCGGCATTGCCTGGCTGGCAGGCGCCCCATACGGGTAGGGAGACCCATATGCGTATGGTTGCTGCTGCGCCTGCCCCGGGGGCACCGGGCCCGTCCCGCAGCCCGCCGCGCCCGCCGGTGCCGCGCCCCGCCAGCCGTACGGGCCCGGCGCCCCCGAGGGCGCGGCGGCTGCGCCGCCGGCGGCGCCTGGCTGCTGCTGCGGCGGCGGGGGCGGGTACGTTCCCCAGGTCGGCGGCACGGCCACGCCGGGCGCGGGTTCACCCACTGTAGCTGTCGTCATTGGTATGTGGTACATGGGCACGCCAGGCGCTGACGAGCCGCCGTTGAGGCCAGACTGCCGGGGCAGCGGCCGAGGGCGGCATTTTATGGCGTGGGGGGTGCGAGAGGGGCACGTGAGTTCATTCAAAGTGCAGCCGCACTCAGGAGCAGGCAGGGGCTTGAGGCCCTGCCGCACGCTTGGTCCTGCAGCCAGCCGGACCCCGTCGCGCACCCAGCACGCCCTGCCCACCGTTTCGGCCTCTGGGTATGAGGGCCGCCCCTTCCGCTTGAACTGGAACCTGAACGCGCCGACCGCGAACGCGTGCACCACCACGAATGAGACACAGATTGCGATGCGGATGATGTCACGGCTGACAGCCATGATTGCGAGCAGCAGGATCCAGGCCACCAGGAATCCAACATTGAGGGTGTATAGCGAACAACACGCCCGCGAGCCGGCCGCGTTCGGGAGGTCGGAATACGGCGTGCGGTAGCAGAAGCACCGCGGGTTGGGCCACTGCCACGCGACGGCGAGGCCTAACGGGAAGGGCATGGCGGGGGAGGGGATAGGAGGGTGAGGACGGGGGCATGGGCCGTCGAGCGGCGGCAACGCCGGGCGGCTCGCAGGGGGCCACTGTGCGAAGCAGGCGTGTGCAAGGCAGGAGCAGGGCGTGGGCGCCGCAGCCGCTTTACGACTCACCAAACACGGCAAAGATGATGCTGGTGAGGGCAAACGCCCCCACCCAGATGTTGGAGATGACCTGCACGCGCAGCAGCACGGCGGGCCACGCACACGTCAGCATGCAGCGCGTGGCGCGGATCGCACCAGGTGCACGGTACTAAGCACCTGGATGTCAGCATGGTCACGCATGCACCGCCGCGGCGACGGTGAGGTGCATGCGCGACGGTCGGAGGCATGCAACCGCACGGCGATGTGCAAGCAGCGAGACGCGAGCGGCACGCCCGCACGGGGCGGCACAGCTCTTGCACGGTGTTGCTTGCTCACGTTTGCGATGTTGACCGTCCCAAAATCATTTATGGGATAAACATCGTCGGTGACGTATGTCTCCACCGTCTGCCCGTGCGCAAAAGGCAGCAGGAGCACTCCCAAGAGGAGCGCCAAGCCCCGGTGATCCGCCATGACGCACTTCCTAGATGTGTGCTAGTACTATGATACGAAGTTACGCGTCGCTTGCCCTGCAACAGGTTTGTTCGGCCCTGCACTTAGAAAACGCAGCTGCCAGCTCCCTTGATGAGCGGAAGCCACACATACATTGCTGCGGTGGACAGAACCTCGCTGGCAGTGTGCACAGGAAGCGCGCAAAGCACGCTGATGCGCACGCACGGCCACATGCATCAGGTCGTCACAGTGATGATGCCAGGCCCTGGGTCAGGCATCGATTGATCGGGCCACTTGCGTGCCCCTGCTTGTGCCCTAGATGCGTGCACGACACCCTAGTCTGCAATGTTGAATGTGAGAGCGCCATGGCTGCGCCTTCAGCCATACACTGCTGAATTGTTTTGGTTTGGGCGGTCAACCTTGCTTAGTCAAACCTTACTACCCTGCAGAGCCGTCGTGCAAATGGCCGACTTTGGTAACCAGCTGTTTGAATGGGGCCAACTTAACTCTTGGTGGACGCTTGGCAGCGAGATGTGGAGCATGTCTGTGAATTTGCTCGGTTAGCAGGGAAGTGTAGCATAATGTAACGCCCGACAAGGTCCTGGGCCTGATCAAAAGGGCCCCTTGTTCGTGGCAACCCACAACACACTTTTGCATCCCCCGGTCCTGAAACCTTCAGTGCAAGCAAATTCACTACAGCCCCTTGTTACGCACCCAGGCACAGCAATATACTCAAGCCCAACCCGTGCGTCTGCGTCCTGCACCCACTGCTGCGCTCTAATGTCTGGGAAGGAACTTTGACCCTCCTTGATATGTGAAGCAGTGCAAGACGGGCACGCGGGGCTGTACACAGAACGCGCAGGAGGTGCAATCGGCTCTCTTGGCGTGTTGACTGTTGCAAAGCGGTGATATGCAGCGCCAGCGGTGATGCATTTGAATGGTGCACGAAGAAGAGAAAAGTTGCGCAGGTCGCTGTGGCGCATTGGAAACACGCTGTGCTGTGCACTGTATGCGGCACTGGCGCCCTGTGCCTGGCGAGCAGGCTCACACTGGCATGAAAGCCGCCGGCTCGCTTGACTCTGCGCCACTGCCTTGACTAACTCCACCAGTTAGTCTCTGGGCAGCCAGGCAGCATTACTGGATTCGTGACCATTCATGGAAGGGACACAGTGTAGATGTTTGGTGAAGAAATTTGCCGTTACGGCCAATTGCATTTGCATTTGTTTGGTCAGTTACGCACTGTGCTGGACGGCGGTTCACTGCCCAAACGTTGCCTGGCAAGCCCGATTAGTGGCCGTCACCAGGCCACGTCGCAAAAAGGCTTTTTGCACTGCACCTGGCCGCGGCCTCTCCAGATGACAGCAGGCACCAGCAGGTGCAGGCCGCAGTGTGCTTGGCGCCTAGGGGCCACATGGGGCGAGCGCCACCTTCTCTGCGGCCTGTGCCTGCTTGCCCCTGCAGGGGGAAGACCTCGGGTGCGCTTTTGCACCCCGCTTGGTGCTTCGTGTCAGGGTGCCATACTGAGGGCCCAACAACTCGCAACATCTGAGCCAGGGGGGTTGTGCCACAGGCTAGGGGAGGGCCAGGGTGCTGTCGAGAGCAGTCACCGGGTGACACCAGCGGTGCTTGACTGGTACTCCGCAGTACTCGCAGGCCATTCCAGGCAGGGCGCCGCCCTATCGCCGAAAAGGATAGTGCATCAGGTGCGCATGACTCTTGAACTACCTTTCACATCAGTGCGCCCTCCACAGGAGACGCAATTCAGAGATCGCTCACCCTCTGACGGCCGCCCTGTTCACACCGATCTTATCCAGTGGCTTCCAGCCCATCGAGGCAGTCTTTTTGATTTTCTCTCTTTCTTGCCGACCAGCTGCGCAAAACAGCTTCGGTCAATGGCGTCTGCCATGGTGACTGCACGCCGCCTGCTCCTTGGCCTCAACCACGTGACGAACTCTCATGCCCACGAGGCTGATGCTGACCATGCCATGCATGAGGCTGACCATGAGGTCCATGAGAGGTGCGGGTCCCACCGCTCACCCCCCTTTCCACCACCGGCATCCACTGTGTTGGTGCCGCCGCCGGCCTACCGCTTCTGGATGCTTGCGATTGGTGACCTGAGGCATCCCGCGCGCATTGCCACTCAAAGCCCATGCAGTGCCCATTGATGCCCAACATCTAACACACAACCTGCCCGCCGTCAACCAACCGCAGCACCCTGGACGTGCGCATTGCCGCCATCTTCGCCATCGCCGCCGGCGCGCTGCTGTGCGGCCTGCCGCCCCTGTTCCTGCGCGCGTTCCAGAGCCCCGACTCGCCGGTGGCGCGCGGCGCGCGCGCCTTCAGCGGAGGCATCATCCTGGCCCTGGCACTGGTGCGCATTGCCTCGCCCCTGTGCCGCAGGAATGCGCGTGCACTGGCGCGTGCAGCCGCCGCCCGCGCTGAGCAAGCGCTTGCCCCTCCCACAAAGACTGGCCGGCAAAGCTCCGCAGCGCCGCGAGGCCAGCGCCAGTCCCTTGCGTGCAAGTCTCCTCCAGCTTGTCACTCCATCATTTGGGCAGCGCTTGATGGCACAGTCCTCGCGCGTGCGCCCGCGCCTTGCACTCTTATGACTGGTGCGTTGATAAGATTACAGCAGGGACAACTTTCTCGACCTGGCCCCACAAGCAGCACAATTTCCACCCTCAAACGCTTCATCCTGGACACCATGGTCACCACAAACGGCGCCACCCCCACCCGCCAGATCCACATCGTCCCTGAGGCGGTCATGGAGTTGTCCGAGGTTGTCAGCTACCCCATTGGGGGCATCACCGTTCTGGGCGGCATCCTCGTGATGATCATCCTGGAGAGCTCCCTCACTGCCCTTTGGTCACCCAAGGTGCGATGGTTGTATGGGGTCGTTTCCTTTATTGTGTGTAGGCAGTCCATCCATCCTAAACCTGCGGCAACCCCTGAACGTTTCGCGGAGCTGGCATGACTGCAGCATGCCTCGCGGGCTTGCGGTGCTGCCCGGAGCTCCTATCCAGGTCCCAACGTATGCAAGTACTGACTCGAAGCACCACACACAATCAACAACATGATTCAGGGTGACCAGGTACACAGCAACCACCACCACCATAACGACATGGAAGCTTCCATCAAGGACACCGCTACCCACAAGGACACGGACGCCGCCGCCCCCGACGCTGCGGCCGCCCACCCGCCCGCCGCACACGCACACGCGTGCACGAGCAGCCTCACCGCGCAGCGCTGGCTGGGGCCTGGCGGCGCTGGGTCGGCCATGGCCGGGGTGAGGGCGTACGTCACTGCTTACACAATGGAGCTGGGCTGCATCTTCCACAGGTGGGCGCCACTCTGCCAGCCGCGCGTAGCGCGAGACAACCTGCCATCACCAGCGGCCTTGCGTGCGGGCATGTTGGCGCATGCGCGTTGCTTTGTCCCAAGTACACCTGGTTGCTGCCTGGGCCAGCGGCGCTGAGGTCTGCAACAGCAAAGTTGTCATGGCAGCCCCCCTTGAGGGGTCACCCACCCTCAATCTTCTCCCTGCCTGCGCGCGAGCCCACCAGCTCCCGCAGACAAGCACATCCAAGCATGCGCCCACACACGCGTGCAAGCACGCACACTCGCACATATACACACACATACTCACCAATATGCCATGTCCTCGTTTGTGCCGCAGTGTGATCATCGGTGTAGGTGTCGGTGTCATCACCGAGGACCGGCACCTTGTTATCGTGCTCCTGGTGAGTGGTTGCGTGAGTGAGGGGCGGGGGTGGAGCTGGAGCTGTGTGTTTGTCCACAGCGCCAGCCAAACATGTGTGAGTCAAAGGTATTTGTGGGCGTGTTAGGGTGAGGGTCTAGGGGGTCCTGGCTGCCAAGTCGCCCAATTCACGCTCTACTCACCAACCGATAATCAACCCCGTTTTGTGCTCTTTGGAACCGCACCTACGGCCTGCCCCGCTGATCTACTGCCCTTCCTCCAACCCTTGCCCCGCTCGCAGGTAGCCCTCGTCATCCACCAGGGCCTGGAGGGCCTGTCCCTTGGCACCGTCCTCGCCCTCACCCCTTTCTCCAAGGTCAAGAAGGTCATCATGGTGGCCATGTACGCGGTCACCACCAGCATCGGCATCGCCATCGGCATCGGGCTGGCCTCGACGTACGACCACAACAGCGTGGCGTCCAAGGTTGTGCAGGGCACGCTCAACGGCGTCTCCGGCGGCATGCTCATGTGAGTGCGACGCCCTGCCTTGGCGGGAAACACTTGCAAGCCCGGCGCTTGACATGCGGCAGCCGCAACCAACTCTGCGTGCAGGTTGGACCCGCGCTCTGACGGACTTGGAGCTTGGCAGGCCTGTTTACGTCCCTTGCTGACCCGGTTTCCTCCCTGTATTCAACGGCTGACACACGTCACAAACTCTCTTGATTCATCGGCCCCTCGCAGTTACATCTCCCTGCTGCAGCTTATTGCTGAGGAGTTCTCCCGCGCCGATCTGCTCAGCCACACGCGGCTGCGCCTCGGCCTAACGTCGGGCCTGCTCTTGGGCGCCGCCTGCATGGCCGTCCTCGCCATCTGGTCGTGATCCCAATGCGCAAGCTTGCTGCTCTAGGCGGCAGTCAATGTTGTGGGGACGCGATGTGCGCAAGCATGCACTCTGTTTGGCCCCGATGCGCGCCACCCTGCCGACGCTGGGTGCACACAGCCTGCTCATCCCCCCTGGCGTCGATTTCCGTTGCCTGCTTAGAGCAATGGCGGGAAATGGCGGCTCACACGCCCACTGGCTAGCCAAAACGGCTAGTGTTGTTGGTCTCTTATCCATGGCCTACTTTTCACGCCCATTGCATAACGTGTGCCAAGCAGGCATCTGCATGCGCCCCCCCGACACTCTTGGCTGCAGCGACTTATTTGGTGCATACGCACAAACCCAACCGCTTATAACAAACAAAACCGGGGCCAAGATCCCTTTCACTTGCCCAGGGGAAGCTGCTCTGGCATCCAACCACTCTCGCAGCAACCACCATGCATTGCTGCTGCCACTTGGACGCTCCCTGCGCCCAGGGCGCGTGTGCAGCTCCCGCGCGCGTCGCTGGCTGCGAGCGAGCTGCACTTTGACTGCATTGATACTTCTCACGGCTCCTCCCATGCGTGGTTCATCGTGGTACAAACCCTTGGCCATCACCTACGCCCCTGCTTTCCAGTGATGCTGCCCGGGGCGTGAAAGGGGGTTACACAGGGCCAATAGCCTGCAAAATGCCTACCCTAAACTGTGCTGCTGCCCTCGCTCCAAAAAATACTGGGAGCAGTTGCATTGCTGCATGCAATCCCTCCTGCCGCGGGTGCATGTAACGAATCTGTTCTAAGTGCAGACGACCCAGCTTCCTAGGGTGACCCTGCCTGCATCAAGCTGTGTCGCGCCGCCGCAGCGCCCTGCCCCTCACCCCCTCACCAGCGGGGGTGAGGGGGGTGGGCATGAACAAACCAGCCGTGTGTGTTACAGCAGGTCTCTAGCCGCCATCCACTCACTGCCGCGCATCGGCGCCGCCGCCGCCCTCGCCGCGGCCCCCCGGCCCCTCCTCTCCGCGAGGCACAAAGGTGCCGTACTTTCGGACCTTCTTGCTGAACGACCGATTTCTGCTAAAGGCGCCCTCCAGCGGCCGCCCCTCCTCGACGTACGCCCTCAGCGCCGCCGCCAGGACAGACGCCTCAGGCAGCACCAGTGACGTGACCTTGCCGCCCCGGTCCGCGCGGGCAGTCCGGCCGATGCGGTGGATGAAGTCCACGGCGTTCAGCGCAAAGTCCGCCTGGACTACGTGGGTCACGCCCGGCAGGTCGATCCCGCGCGCCGCCGCGTCCGTGCTGACCAAAACCACGTTGCCCCTGCCGCTGCCGCCGCCGCCGCCGCTGCTGCCGCTGCTGCTCCCGCCGGGCCCGTCCGCTGCCGCAGCTGTGGCCATGGCTAGGAGCGCGGCCTCGCGGTCCTCTTGAGGCACAGCTTTGTGGTACACGTGGTGGCGCACTCCGCGGCGCCCAAGCAGCTCAGACACCTGGGTCGGTTGTCCAGAACGCAGCAGGGAACGAGCAGGATCAGTCAAGGAGCCGGTCGAAGGACGGGCATTTCCGTGTGGAGGGCGCAAATGGGGATTGTGATGCTGCCGCACAGCTAGGTCCTCACCACGGCCCTCTGCAGCGACAACGGCTCGTTTTCGGTGAACCCCAGGGTCTACAGGGCTGGCGTCGTGCTGTGCCCAATTCAGCGCCCCGACCTGCTGCCGCGGCGCCCCACCACTCGCCGCCCCCTCTCACCGCGTCCGCGCTCGCGACGTCCTTCGAAAACACCAGCACGCGCGCCCGGCCCGCCGCGTAGTCCTCGCAGCCCGTCACCGCGCGCGTCAGCGCGTCGGCCCAGGCCTGGCCGTCCTCCTGCAACTCCACCCACTCGTGCGTCACCCGCGGCTTGCTGCGGTGCAGCAAGTCACCGGCCACCCACACCGCCCCCTTGTACCGCCGCTGCAGCTCGCTGCCGGTGTCCTCCTGGCTGACAGCAGGCATCGTCGCCGCCACGAACGCGTACTGCTTCCGCAGCGCCGCCGCCGCGTCCTTGCCGATGCCGGCGGCCCGCTCCTCGCCGCCGCCGCCACCGCCGCTGCTCCGCGCGGCGCCGGGGCTCCGCCAGCCGGCGGCCAGGAGGGCTTTCACTCCGCCGTCCCAGAGGGCGAGCTTGAGCGGCCGCGGCAGGCCGCGCATCAGCTCCGGGGAGACGCGCAGCTGCGCGGCAGCTGCCTCCTCCATCTGGCGGCGCTCGTACACCTTCATAAGCTGCGAGGGCCGGTTGCGGCCGCCGCATGCACAGGGCACCAGGCATGGGGTTGACTGTGAGCAGCCCGTCAAACCACCTTTCTTCTGGACAGGCTGCCATTACCTATAATCCCTGTCTCTTGCTCCCACCATACAATCTACAGCCCATGTCGGCAAGCACCAGTTCATTTGTGCCCTCACGTGCGCGATCATCACCGGCCGCATGCAAACAACCCTTAACCGCACCTCCAGGATGTTTTTGAGGTCCCTCTCGTAACCGCCGTTTAGTAAGAGGTCCGCCTCGTCAACCACCAGGTGCCTCACCGCGGACGCCAGCCCCTCCGGCGTCCACAGCCACCCGTAACCCTCCACGTCCCGCAGCAGCGTCACCAGGGCGCCCGGCGTGGTGACGACCAGGTCGGGCCGGTCAAAGGGCGGCGGACAGCGGGACGAGACGGTGATCGCGCGCAGCAGCGGCGCGCCGTCGGCGCCGCGCAGCGCGCCGGCGGCGACGAGCACCTGAGCGGCGAGGGCGGTGTTGGGGACCAGGACGAGGGCCAGGGGGCGCCGCGCCTCCGCCGCGGCCGGCGGCGCGTCCGGGCCGCCGCCGGCGCCGGGCCCCGGCGGCGCGGCGGCGGCGCCACCCTCAGCCTCGGCCTCGCGGTGGCGGAGGAGCAGCGATGCTATTGGTGCCAGGTAGGCGAGGGTCTTGCCGCTGCCCGTCTCTGCGGCAAGAACGACGTCCTTGCCCGCCAGCAGCGGCGGCACGGCAAGCTCCTGTGGTATTAGGAGCCATAGACGCGTCGCCGGTGAGGGGTGGTCGCCGTGGGCCGTCAGCGCGGCGTTTGCACCGCAGGCAGCGGCTGCCAAGCAGGCGGGCGCCTCTGCTTGCATGCCCGAGCCGACAGCAGGCGGCAGGCGTCACTGCGTTGCTGCTCCCGCGGCGCCGCCGGCCGGCCGGGCCCGTGCGAGTGCCCGTGCACGCACCTGCACCCGAGATGGGCGTGGGTAACCAGCCGCCTGCAGCGCGGCCGCGACCGCCGGGCTTAGCCCGAGCTGCTCGAAAGACGCCGCGGACTCAGCATAGAAGTAATCGGCGCGCGGCGGCGCCTGCTGCCTTTGCAGCAGCGGCGAGGGCGGGGGCTGGCGGCGGGCGGCGCCGCCGCCGCGGTAGGACCCTCCGCTGCCG
>NW_014012666.1:11093-17564 GCF_000611645.1 Monoraphidium neglectum
CGGCACCGCCGCCGCCGCCCCCGCCCCGCTGCTGCCCGGGCCGCTGTGGCCGCTGGCGCTGCGGCCGGGCGCTGCGCGGCGCCTGCTGGTAGCCGGCAGCTGATGCCGCAGCCCAGGCGCGCATCAGGCCCCCCCGCCGCTGCTGGCGGCCGCCGCTCGCCAGCCATAGCGCCCTCCCGGCAAGGCGCGGCAGGCTGCCGGCTGCAGTGCCGTTCATTGCGGCTCGCTCTGTGGTGTATTCAATGTGCAGCTTTTCGGATATAGCGTCCACGAATAAAAGGAATAAGTGGGGGCACAGACTCGATGACTGGAACTTGCGTGTGAGGACGCGGGATTAACTGCAGCTGTCATACACAAGTGTGTGCATATATAACCCAGCTACCTCTCGCGTGGCCTGTGGTACCGTACTGGAGCCGCTTCGCCATCGGTATTCACAAAGCAGCTGCCCACCCGCCCACGTTAGCAGTGCTTAGCAGACAGTCTGCAGTAGCTGGCGCGTGCTGGCGCCGCAGGAAAGCAGGTCATACACAAAGCTGATTGCATCAAGCCTGCTATTCCGCTGCTTCGAGCTCGTAGCTGCTCGAGAGACGCTGATCTGCACGCATTGTTGAACGGACCTTCAATGTTGAACGGGCCCTTGCGCGCTGTCTGATCAGCAGCTGACATCATATGTATATAATGATCACAGCATACGGTTGACTTGGGATCGCGTTCAGCAGCAGGAAGGAGCAAAGGGCGCACACGCGCAACGCGTGTGACGCCGTTCGGTGATCCGGAGCAGATGCACAGCAGCCCGGCGCGAGACACCTCACTGGGGGCTGCAGAAGCCGCAGGTATGCGCATCCTGGACGCCGGCTGGCTGTTGCTCAGGCCGCTGACAGCTGGTCCACAGTAGCGACTTGTTTCTTGGTCAATCACCTTGGCGGGCTGGGGCATCGATGTACCCTCGTTTCCGCGGATGATGGCAAGCTGCCGCGCTGCATTTCTTACCACGATACCACTCACAGAGGAGCTCCAGCCGGAGCACCACCTGCAGCAGCACTCAAAGGCGGCCAGCACCCACTCGCCGGCGCGGCGGCGGTTGCTGCAGCAGCTTGTCACACATGCCAGCCCCCCGCGCAGCTGGCGGGCGGCGCGCGGCCCGGGCGCTGCTGTAGCCGCTGCAGAGAGCGATTTGGCTGAGGAGGACGAGGAGAGCTGGCTGAGTTGCGGCTCCGCCAATGAGCCCGGCCCCGCCGACTCCTCAGCTGATTCGGCGGATTGCAGCCGCCCGGCGCCGCCGCTGGCCCCGGCAGGCGAGGCGCGGCGCTCCGCGGCAAAGCCGGCGGCGCCGGAGGCCCCGGGTGACGCGCCTGCGGCGCAGCGGCCTGACCAGAGCCTTTCAAGTATAGGGCTGGCCTCAGCAACAGACGCGCCCGAGCCAGCCGGCCACGCAGGCGCCGAGGGGCTGCGCGACAGCGGCTCGCAGCTGCAGCTGTTGGGCTACGAGCTGCTAGGATTAGAGCAGGCCGACGGCCAGCAGCCCCCGCCGCCCGCGCACGCTCAACCGGTTGATGAAGCAGGCGGCTTGATGGACGGCGCCGGCGAGCAGCCCGAGCCGCCTGTTGGAGCGGTGGAGCCGCGGCCGGGCGACGGCGGGACAGCAGAGGCGGCGACGCAGGCGACAGCGGTGCGGCAGCGGCAGGAGCAGGAGGGTGAGGAGGACGAGCGCGTTTTGTTGCCGCATGGGTCGCAGGAACAAGTGCTGTGGCCAGAGCAGGGGCTTGTCCAGCAGCAGCAGCAGCAGCAGCACCAGCAACATGAGAGTGACAGTGCGGCACCAACGCCGTCCGCAGCTTCCGCCGCAGAGCGGGCAGCTGCCGCATCTCCCAACCCGCCAAATGCAAAGGCCTTCACGCCATTTCAGTGGAACCGCCCGGGGGCACGCACCAGGTAATGATCAAGACCCTGCACCGCGCTCACAGCCTTGCTCGAAGCAGCCCTGTGCGTACGCTGCATGCGGAGCGGAGCCCCCCACAGGCCACAAAAGCGTACGCGTCGAACTCAATCGTTCTCATGGCCTCACACCCTTAAATCGCCATCTCTGCAGGTATGGCGGCTCCCAATCCGCCCCTAGCAGCCCCCGCGGCAGCGACGGCCCCGGATCCGCATCCCGCACGACGGCGACGATGGCCGGCGCCTCGGTGTCCGCGTCGGCGTCCGGCGCGCTGCGGGGCATCGCCGGCGGCGACACCCCAGGAGAGGTGTGTTCGTCGTTCCTCAGGCGAAGCACTGGGGCCGGCGGCTCGGGGGCAGCCGCGGGCCCTGCAGCGGAGCTGGGCCTGGCTGCAGGGCGGGAGTCTGGCGGTGCTGAGGCGGGGCAGGTGGCTTCCCAGCATTCAGCTCGTGCCGGGCATGAGGAGCAGCAGCATCCCAGCAAGAACGAGGCCAGTGCGGCTCAGCCGGCTCAGAGGTCGCATCAGGAGGGGCGAGGGGAGGAGGGGCGAAAGGAGGTGATGCCTGAGCCGCTGGCAGACGGGCTCGGCGTCTGCCCCAAGGGGTTGGGCGCCTCGGGGCCGGCCGGCGAGCAGCATGACCAGCAGCAGGAGCACGCGCAGCAGCAGCAGCAGCAGCGGCCGAAGCGAGAGACCGCGGATGCGGCGGGGCGCGGGAGCCTCGACCTTCCGGCGGCGCCGCAGGGCGGGGTCGGCGGCTGGCTGTCGCCGGCGTCGGCGTGGCTGCAGGCCGCCGCGACGGCTGCCGCGACGGCGGGCATCGCCTGCGTCCCGGTGACCTACTTGCAGCCCGACGCCCCGCCGCCCGGCGGCAACGCGGGCGGCGGCGGCGGCGGCGGCGCGGCACGCGGCGCGATGCGGCCGCCGTCCGTCGCAGAGATGGCACTTTCGCCCACAGGCTTGGGCCCGCAGGGCCGGCCGCGCCCGGCCGTGTCGCCTGCGCCCGGTCGCAGGAGCTGCGGCGCTCAAGCAACTGACGCAGCGCAGGCAGCGACGCCACACCGCAGCGACGCGTGCACACCCCGGCACCAGCAGCAGGCAAGGCAGCCGCAGGAGGCGCCGAGGCAGCAACCGCCGGCGACCGCCGCCGCCTGCCGCGCGATTTTGTCGCCTCGTGCGCCGCCGCCGGCGGGCGCCGCCCAGGCGCTGACTCCGACAAAGGCCACGTGCATGGGGGTCCGCCTGACGCGTGCCCAGCTGCTGCAGCAGGAGCAGCGCCGCGCGGCCGCAGCGCGCGCCGGCAGGGGGTCCCCGGCGGCGCAGCCAGGCTCAGACTCGCCGGCGGCGGCTGCAAAGACGCCGCGGCGGCTGAACATGCCGGGCGCAACGGGCCCGGCGCAGCTACGGCGCGGTGCGGCGACGGGGGCGGGTCTGGGAGCGCAACCGGACGGCAACGGCCAAGGCCGTGCGGGCGCGGTCGGGCCCATCCAGCTCAGCAGAGGGCTGGCTGGCTCCCGGCCTGCCGTTGTGCCACGGCTGCAGCTGTCAGCTGTGATCGGCGCGCAAGAGGCCTCTGCCCCGGAAGCTGCACAGCCGCCGGTCTGCATCGAAAGGGATGCAGCGGATGCGGGGCGACCGGAAGCCGAGGAGCCATTGGGGGATGCTCCGAACACAGGCGGCCCATCAGGGGAAGTTACGCCAGCAGCAGGCGACGCGCTTGGGTGAGGATGCTACAAGGGGCGGGGGCTGAAGGGTGCAAAGGGCTTGGGCCGCAATCGGGCCCCTTGGGGACACATCAAATATTGCTGCGTGCTTTGCCTAGATGATGATTTCTCTCTCCAGGTCCTTTCAACCCGCTGCACCACCCGATGCCATGAAACCCCGGTGTTTGCTCGCCGCGCAGCGCCGACGCCGTGGCCGCCGCGAGCGCGGCGCTCCTGCAGCGCCGCGCGCAATCCAGCCAGCCATCCTTTGGGCTGCGGTTCTCCCAAAAATGGGGCACCCCTGATTTACCATCTGCCGCCGCTGGCGCCTACGCCGCGGCCACAGCCGCGCCGGCCGCCCTGTGTGACGCTGCGTCGCCGCTGCGTGCCGGCCAGAGGAGGGGGCTGCCACTCGCGCAGAGCGACCCCGGGACGCCGCCGCGCAGCGCGAGGCCGCAACCACAGGGCGGGCCCGGCGGCGGCCGGCCGGCGCCGGACGACGCGGGCGGCCCCATGAGCGGCGGCGGGCGTGCTGCCGCGGCTGTGGGGAGCGGCGGCGGCGGCGGCGTCAGCGGAGGGGCCGCCTGCACGGATGGGCGGTCGTCGGATCTGACCCTTCGGTTGCCGGGTGTGAGCGGCGTTTCGGGATCGAGCATAGTGGGGTGGCCCGGGTGGCGGGGCCACGAGGACGCCCGTGACTCGTCAGACAGTTCCAGCTGCGGAGGCGGCTTGGTTGGTGGGCGGGGCGAGTGCGCCCGGGTGCAGTGGCGGGGGCCTGAGCGGTCCCTTTCACAGCCGATGGCGGCTGTTGCGGCGTCGTGGGCGCTGGAGACAACGCTTTGGGGGCAAACCTCCGGCGGCGCAGAGCCCTCCGCCGCAGCGGCGGCGGCGGCCGGCGCGACGACGCCGCGCCTCGCGCTCTGCGGCTCGCGGGGGCTGGGCGCCGGCGAGGGCGAGGGCGACAAAGGAGGCGCAGGGAGCGCGGAGCCGGTGGCGGTGGTGGTGAGGGTCGAGCGCCACGGCGGCGGCGGCGGCGGCAGGGACGCGTGCACGCATACTCAGGTGTACAAGGTCGCGACGTGTCAGGTGCAGGAGATTGAAAAGGGCCGGGACGACGACGCCGACGCGGCCTGGCTCGCGGCGCTGGCTGATGGCGGGGGCGAGCGCAGCGAGAGCTGCGACGGGCGCCCCGCGGGCGAGCGGGGCTGCGGGCCCCCGGCCAGCAGCGTCTTTGCCCAGCTGGTGTCGGAGGACGGCGATGACGTCAGCGGCGATGACGTCAGCAGGGAGGGCAGCAGGGGCGCGGCCGCGGCCGCGGGGCCGGCCGCCGAGGCAAGCGACAGCCGCGAGGCGGGGCGGCCGGCGCGCCGGCGGGTGCTGCTCGGTGGTGGCGGCGGCAAGCGCATGGGTGCCTTGTCGCCGGCGGCGTCTGGTTGGGACGAGAGCGAGCCCTTTGGCGGCGCTGCTGCGGGTGCGGGCGCCCGCAGCGACGGCGAAGCTGGCAGCGCGGCGTGTTCGTTGGAGCCACAGGCCCGCGTGCATGGTGCATTGCATGGCGGGTCGACGTCGGTCTCCCCGGAGCCGATGCAGCACCTCCAGTGGCAGCAGCAAGAGCAGCAGCAGCAGCAGCAGCAGCAGCACCCTGCAGGGCCGGTGCAAGGGCCGGCCGCCGCTTGGACCTACCTGCAGCACCCGCCGAGCCACAGCGCCGCCCCCGCCGCAGCGGGCGCCGCGTCCCCGGCGACCAGCGTCCGCAGCTCGCGCCCCGCCGGCGCGCACACAAACATGCACGCGCACGCGCACGCGCTGCCGTCGTCAGGGCCTGGCTCGGCCGCCGACCCCTTCAGCCCGCTACGCTCCATGCGAGGCGGCGCCGCGACCGCCGGCAGCCCGGCGGTGGCCGGCTCGGGCGTCGAGTTCATGCCCCTCAGCTCGTGCCTGCACTCTCAGCAGTCCCACCACTCTGGGGGCGGGGGCGGCGGATCGCGGCCAGGTGCGCGCCACTACAGCCGGACGACCCCGCGAGAGGGCGCCGCGGCGGGGGCGCCGCGGGGCGGGCCTCAAGATGATGAGGAGGAGGTCAGGGCGGGCGTCCGGCTGGTGAGAAAGAATCTCATGCGGGAGATATCAGAGGCCGGCTCTGCCGCAGACCCAGGCTGCGCCGCGCGAGAGTGGCCGGGCGCGCGTGAGGGAGCCGCGGCGGGCGCCGCTGGGCGGGCGCCGCCGCAGGTGCGCGCGCCGCGGCCGGCGCCGCTGGCGCTGGCGGGGCTGCTGGGGTTGCAGCCGGAGCGGTCCGGGGCGGAGGCTGCGCCGGACGTGCAGCAGCACTTGCGGGGCTCGGAGCACCACCTCGACCAGCAGCAGCACCAGCAGCACCAGCACCACCAGCAGCAGCAGGAGCAGCAGGAGCAGCAGCAGCAGGAGCAGCAGCGGCAGCGGCCTCAGGCGCGCGACGCCGGCCAGCAGCCGCATGCGCACGCCCCGCTCCCGGCCGCGTCGCCCGGCGGCCGGGGCCGCGGCGCCGCGGCAAGTTGCGGGCCGTCGCCGCGCTTGCCGGCGCAGTCCCGCTCAAGCTCTTGCGCCGCGTCCCCCGCAGCCAAGCGCTCCCCTGCGCCAGGCGGCGGCTGTGGCGGCGGCGCGAGCCCCGGCCCGCTTGCGCGCGGCGCGGCGCGGCACAAGGGCGCGAGCCCGGGCTGCCGGCCCCGCGGCGCGGTCGCGCAGCGCCGCGACGCGCGTCGGGCTGGGGCCGGGCCGCCGGCGCCAGCGTCAGAGCCTTCTTGGGGGCCGGCGGGGCATGCTGCCGGCGCTTTGGTGTCAGGCAGCCGCCCCCACCC
>NW_014012666.1:17781-18729 GCF_000611645.1 Monoraphidium neglectum
GCCGTAGCGGGGGCGTGCGGCGGCACCGGCGCACGAGGTCGTGCGCGGAGCACGCAGCAGACCATTTCCTGCCGCCCTTGGCGCCAGCTGCGCGCGCCGGCAGCCACAACCCGGCGACCGCCCCGGCCGCGCCCGCGGCCGCGCCCCTGGCACCGCCGCAGGCGGCCGCCGCGGGCCTGCTGTCGCCGACCGCCGGCGCGCTGCGGCACCACCCGCCGCGCCACCGCCGCGCGCGGTCAGACCTACCTGCGCACTACCCCCTGTCCCCCCTCGAGTCGCCGCTCCACGCGATGGCGCCCTGGGACGCGGCGTCCGAGGATGATGCTGGCAACCTCGGACAGCGCGACGAGGACGATCTGCTGCCAGAGGGCCAGCCGCGAGCCGGGCCGACCAGCCCCGGGGGCCGCACGCCGCTGCACCGCGGTCTCAAGTCGGCGGCGGCGCAGTACCGCATCGCGCGCGCGCGGTCGCCGGTGCCGCCGTCGGGACAGCCTGCAGCGCCGACGCCTCGGTCACTTGTCCAGGCGCAAGGTGGGGCTGCGGCGTGCGGCGCGGTGGCGGAGGCGGCGGAGGAGGGGGAGGCGGCTGCAGCGGACGAGGGCATCGCGGGCAGTGACGCTGCGGCGGCAGAGAAAGCACTCGCAGAGGCTATGAGCCAGGTAAGCCGTGGCCGCGGTCTCGCCTTGTGCTTTGGAAAGAAGCTGCTTTCACAGGCGCCTCAAGCAGCTGACCCCTGCAATGGGGCAGGCACTTGAGGCACCCAGGAATATGAATGAGTTTGGGCCAGCAGTTGCGGGGCGTGTGCATTGCCTGCCCGTTGAGATCTGCCTGCTGCATTTCCTCACAGTACAACGGAAGCCTCAGCCCCAGGCGCCTGCAGCGCCTGCGCGAATTCATGCTGCGGGCGGCGCTGGGCGGCCCCGCGGGCGCCGGCGACGCGTGCGCGGG
>NW_014012665.1:0-18145 GCF_000611645.1 Monoraphidium neglectum
GCCCACCAGTGAACACCCCGGTCTTCTCCTTCTGCAGTTCCGTCCGCTCCAGGTCGCTCTTCCGCGCCGCCGCGTCGGCGTAGGCGCGCGCCTCCCCGCGCTGGCCGTCCGACAGCAGGGCGTCCAGCAGCGGGTGCTCGGGGGCCACGACCATGTAGGTGGCGCCGTACAGCGTGTCGGGGCGCGTGGTGAAGACGGACAGCTTGGTGCCAGGGGCCACGGCGGCGCCCTCGCCGGCGGAGATCTGCAGGGGGCGGGCGGGGGTGCGACAGGCGAAGATTCAGGGGTGGGAGAGGTGATAGCTGCAAATGTGGGGGATTTGTGTGTTGGAGCGAGAGGGTTTAAGAGGATGCGTGAGAGCCCGAGGAGAGGGGACGTTGGAGCATGAGTATGGAAGGGGGCCGCGGGGGCTGCACCAGCGTTCGCCCCTGAGCCACGTGCCCCCAGCAACTGCTGGAGCCACGGTCGGCCCCGTTTTGCATGGCGCGCTCCCAACATGACCGCAACACACACCTCAAACTCGATCTCCGCGCCCTCGCTGCGCCCGATCCAATTCCGCTGCATCTCCTTGATCGAGTCGGCCCAGTCGAGATCGTCCAGGTCCTCCAGCAGCCTGTCCGCGTAGGCCGTGATCTTGAGCATCCACTGCTTCATGGGCAGGCGCACGACAGGGTGGCTGCCGCGCTCGCTCTTGCCGTCGATCACCTGGGGTCCAGGGGCAGCCGGTCAAAGGTGGCGGGGGGTGGGACTGCTGATGCTGGGCGAAGCCTTATAGGCGAATCCAACTCCGGCCTGCCTGCCGGCACACCAGCTGCTGGCACCACAGGCCGGCGCCCTCCGCAGCCCACACGGCCCGTCCCCCGCCCCCCTCCGCCACCTCGTGTGCCCCCTAGCCTGCGCGCGGCCGCGCCGCCCGGCTGGGCCCCGGGGTGCTCGCAGCGGGCCGCGGCTACGTGCGGGCTGCGGCGGCGGCGCCGAGGCCGCGGGGGCGACGCACCTCCTCGTTGGCCAGGACGGTGCCCAGCGCGGGGCACCAGTTCACAGGGACCTCGGCCTGGTAGGCCAGGCCCTTCTTGAACAGCTGCAGGAAGATCCACTGGGTCCACCTGGGAAGGGGGCAAGCGCGCATGGGTGCGGGGGCATGGGAGCCAGCCGGCCGCTTTTGGCTGCTTGCCGCACTCCCTGCCGCCCTCCATGCAACAAGGAGCCTCTAAGGAGGGCCACAGGCTTCCGCCGACAATCCATCTCGGCCGTCGGGCCGCCGCCGCCGCCGCCGCTCCTGGCTCAAAAAATAGTCCAGGAGGGCAGCGGGCTGCGACCCGCTGCTGCCACTCGCCCCAGCGGGCGCCGCGCAGGCGTGGGTCAACGCGGTCAACAACCCACTTGTAGTAATCGGCGTCAGTCGTCGACACCTCGCGCTGCCAGTCGTAGCTGAAACCCAGCATCTTCAGCTGCTGCCTGAACCGTGCCACGTTGCGCGCCGTCGTCTCGGCGGGGTGTGTGCCGGTCTGGATGGCGTACTGCTCCGCCGGCAGGCCAAACGCGTCCCAGCCCATGGGATGCAGCACGTTGAAGCCGCGCATGCGCTTGTAGCGCGCCAGAATATCAGTGGCTGTGTAGCCCTCGGGGTGGCCCACGTGCAGCCCCGCACCGCTGGGGGAGGTTGCAGGAGGCAGTCGCATTCAGGGAGTGCGCGCAAAGGCGCACGGGTAGGGGGGATCGCCTGCTCAACAAGCTGCTCGCGGAAGGTTTGTGCTCAGCAAGGGCGTTTGCCCCCTCTGCTGGCAGGCATGGGCCCAATTGCATCAGCGCATGCCTGTAGCGCAATCATGCTGGTATGACGCGACTTGCTCTTGCTCATGGGCTCGAATGCGCTGTTGCGCCACACGCGCTGTGCACAAACGGCGGCGGCGCAGTGAGCCCGCACATTGCCCACTCCATGCCAGCCGCCTATGCAAAATCGCACCTAGGATACGGGAACATATCAAGGACATAGTACTTGGGCTTGGACGTGTCCACCTCCTCTGGCGTCCTGAATGTCTGGTTCGCCTCCCAGTGCTCCTGCCATTTGCGCTCAATTTCTGGAAAAGGATATGCTGTTGATATTTTCTGCTCGCTGGTGTCCTCCACCAAGCTCGCAGCGGGCTGGGTGGTGGCATCGACCACGGACGCCTTGCCCACGGTCGCCCACCGCCTTGGCACTCCAACGCTCCGCGCGCCAACGAGTGTGGGCCTGATAAGACGCGATACACTGCGGCCTAGCATCGCCATCGGCGTTCCCTGCACGCGTCTGGTTGGCGTCGCAAAGCGCTGCTGCAACATCGTGTCGGTCACCGGGGCGCGGCACGATGCATGCAGTGTGCCGGCGTTGTGCTTAAGGACACATGCAACTATCAAAAGTGACAGTAGCAGGGCTGCGCAGCCTGGTTGCTCGTTCTGTGCTGTTGGTGTTGTCTGCCCGTTTGACTGCCCTGTTGACCGATGCATGCTGCAACTCTGCTGCAGGACACAACATCATGCCTGAGCTTCCCATGTGGAATAGACATGCGTCAGAGAGGGGAGCTTCCCATGTACCTCTCTGGTATAGTGCTGTTGTTGGTTCCGGGCATGTGATGTACGGCTGGTTCTTTGGGGGCCTGCTGGGCCGGGTAAGAGGTCTACCCGCACATCTCCGCAAGGGATGCTTCGGTGCAGGAAGGGGGTAGAAACCCGAGAAAATTTGATGTGTGTCATGATGGGCTGTCTTCAATTGGTATCAGACAACTTCCCAGCTGCGACCCAACCTCGCCGCTCAAGTTGACCCACTAAGCGTGGTCAAGCCATGTGTTGGACGTGGCCAAGCCATGTGTATGCACATCACATGCCACCACCTCTTCTGCCCTCGCACAGTAAGCAGGCCCACCGTTGAGTGCCCTGGACCAGCTTGATGCATGCTGATTAAAGCCAAGGTGAAACAGTGCAGGCTCGAGCCTGGTGTCACTGATCTCACTGCTGTCACGCAGTAAGTGGTCACCAGCAACAGCTGACGACGTATCGTTTCGCAAAAAGGTGATGCAACGCGCCTGACCGTACCGCTCTCATATCTTTCTGCTAACTGCATACAGTAGCCCCGGAGCTGCTGCCTTTGGACCCATCTACACAGCGAGCCATTCGCTCTGGCCAGAGCGCACTACAAGCAGCCGATTGCCGTGCTACGCGTGGCATTCAACAGGGCACGGGGCCGTGAGCGGGAGGCGCAGCAATGCAGACGATCTCACAGCCTGGCTTGTGCCGCGCTAGGTGAGAGGCGCAGCTGTGGAGAGGCGCATTGGGCCACGCAATCCCCACGATTTGTTGTGCTGTGAACGGCGAGGCTGGCGGTTTGGCACACAGCTTGCATGCTTTGCCAGAACGCGACACGCCCAACTTGACGCCGCCGCATGCGCCCTGCGGCGCAGGGGCCTGCCCAGCCTTGCCACCAGACAGGCCTCTAGTGTTTGCCGGGTTCATGCCAACAGCAGCCGCTCCACCGGTCACACCAGTAGTAGCAGCAGCAGCATCAGCAGCAGCACTGGCCGTGTAGCCGCAAACAGCAGCAGACGCGGGCGGGCGGCTTTAGTGTGCCGTGCGGCGGACGACCGGCAGCCCAACGTGGGCAAGGGTGCAGCGGAGCTGGGCAGCCGGTTCAACCCAGTGTACCTCGCCATTGTCGGTGCGTCTCGGCAGCTGGCTGATGCATGGTAGCGGCTGCAATGGTGACCAGTGCGTGCGTGCGCTTTTGGTCCGTTCCTCTCGCACTGTTGTGCGGCTCATGGGTGGCTCCTCGTGCCACGAACAAGTCTTTCTTGCATCGAGAGCTGACCGGCACACGCCTGGGTGGTACTATCTCAGTTGGCTCCGCCCCTGACACCTTGCGATGGGCCTCACACAACGTCCCCACCCACCTGCCTGCTCGCCCCGTCGCCCAGGCGTTTACGCGGGCCTGCTGGTGCTGCGCAACCCCTACATCTACGCCGTGCTCACCGTCCTCACGGTGCTGCCCCAGAACTCAAATGTCACCAGCCTGAACAACCTGGTGCTGCTCTTCTACGAGTCCGGCCTGTTCACCAGCTTCGCCGAGGCGGTGACGTGCGTCCGGCTGGTGACGTGGCTGTCCATGGGCTTCATGGTGCTGAGCTTCAGCCTGGTGTATGCGTGATGATGTTACGTGGCGCATGTGAGCCACCGCCGCCAGCAGCAGCAGCAGCAGCAGCAGCAGGGGCGTTGCTGGCCACGTGGCGTATTGGGGCGCGGCATGCCGCAGCTGATTGTCATTGAGCAGGGCGCCGCCTGGTCGCCACTTCTAGTTGTACTGGAAACCCATGTAATGCATGCAATTGTCCATGAACAAGCCGCACCTGCACCTGCGCTGCGGATGAGCCAGTTGGGACGCTGATGCGTACGCACAATACGACCGGGTGTTTGCATGCTTTGCCGGGTGTATGATCTAACGTCATGGCATGCGCATGCCTTGGATACAGCACGAGCGTCTGGAGCAGCCACCATGCGCACGTCGCACCTCTCAACTAGCTGGGCAGGGAGATGTGTGCTTCAGAGTTGGTTGCCACACCGG
Organism: Monoraphidium neglectum; assembly: GCF_000611645.1. Classification (NCBI taxonomy): domain Eukaryota; kingdom Viridiplantae; phylum Chlorophyta; class Chlorophyceae; order Sphaeropleales; family Selenastraceae; genus Monoraphidium; species Monoraphidium neglectum. Next base: position 4,592 of record NW_014012665.1, read on the forward strand.
GTTTCGGCGCAACATGGCGCAGCAGCAATGTGTGGATAACCCAGTGCAGCATTGCAATCTGTTATGCATGCACACTGTTTCTGCATAAGCTACATCCGCAGTTTCTCCCTACCATCATGTGACCCCCGCATGCGCATCGAAGCACTGCGTTAGACGCGCGCCCAGATCACCCCTGAGCTCACCAAGTCGTGGATTCACGGCCTTGCCTAGCACCATGGCGTTCTCTTCAAGGTCTCAGAAGCCTTTGACGCCGCAATTGCGACCAGATCGTGCGCTCGCATGTGGTCAAACCGCAATGAGACGGCCCAGACTCCGCCCCGCTTCAATTTAGAGCGAGCAACCAACACAATCGTTCCCTTTCAGTCCACCTGAAAGAACCCAAGCCACCTCAAGCAGTCAACCTGCAACTCCACAGATCATCGCGTGGCAACACGACGCTGGTCTCCTGCGATCGACCTCGCCACCACCATGGCCTTCCACGATCTTCTCTTCAGTGGCTTTGGCCACTACACCGCCGGCAACCCCTGCTTTGACGAGCACGCTGCCCTGTGCACCCCCATCACTCCTGCGGAGCCCAGCAGCACCGCATTGTTTGCCTCTGACAGCGATCGCCTTGATGCTGAGGGCGCAGTGTACCCCACAGACCTGTTTGGGGCCAGCAGCAACACCGCCGCGCACGTCGCCATGGGCTCGCTGCCGCTGCCCAGGTCGTCCTCGTCCGCCGCACCCTCTCAGCAGGTGCCCTCCTGCGGCGTCGCCGACACGCCCGGCGGCCCCAGCGGCGGCGACGACTTCCAGAGCGAGGAGGACCTGGCCTACTTCAACGAGCGCCACCGCGCGTGGCTGCTGAACGCCGGCTTCAGCGACGACGAGCTGTGCTACGATGGCCGCGGCCTGCTGCTGGGGCCGGCCGCGACTGCGTGCGGGGTCGTGGATGAGCAGGACGCCATCAGTGCGGAGGCTGGTGTGTACGACGAGGAGTTTTCTGCCGACATCGACGCCGCGTTCAAGGCAGAGTTTGCCAGCCACACGTCAGCCGCCCTCGCGCCCAGCCCGCAGCCTTTCACCTTTGCGCTGCCGCCCTGCAACAGCCTGCAGCTGCTCCTTGAGCCCAACGGATTCTTGTCTGACTTCCTGGGCTGCAGCCTTGACCTGGAGCTCTCTACATCGGCATTTGTGGTGGTGGCAGACGAGCAGGCGACCATCAGCGCCGCCCCGGGTGTCGCTCCCAGCTACACCTGCCCCTATGCACCGTCTGCTGACTTTGCCTTTGCCAGCACCTCCGCCGCGTCTGCCTGCTTCATTCGCGATGACATCTTCGCCGCCGCTAGCCGCAGCCGTGACAGCGGCGCTGGCAGTGGCAGCGACTCCGGCATCAGCATCAGCAGCGACAGCTTCAGCACCAGCAGCAGTGACACCAGCAACAGCGGCAGCAGCAGCAGTGACACCAGCGACAGCGGCCGCAGCGGCAGGAGCAGCGACACTAGCGACAGTGGCGGCAGTAGCGGTAGGGGCAGCGGCGGCGGCAGCGGCAGCGGCAGCGGCAGCGGCAGCGGCGGGGGCGGCGGCAGCGGCGGGGGCTGCGGCAGCGGTGGCGGCAGCGGCGGTGGCAGCGGCGGCAGCGGCAGCAGCGGCGGCAGCGGCTGCAGCGGCGGCAGCGCAGCGACCGCTGGCTCGCCTTCCTGCGGTGGCATGTCTGTCGTGGCCCCCATCGCAGCGTGCAGCCAGGCCAGCTGCGGCGTGCTGGAGCCCATTGCGGCGCGGACGCGCCGCAGGCTGCGTGTGCGCACTGCAGCGGCGCAGCCCGTCTCAGCGCGGACGCGGTCTAAGGGCAGGACGGCCAGTGCTGCGGCGTGAAGGAGAGCGGCCTGACTGTTGGACAAGTGCAGCCCCCAAAAGGTGTGGGCCAGCTCATCGGTCCTGCCTGCACGCCCATTCGCACCCGTACTAATGTGGGTTAGCACAGCAGCTCAGCAGGCAAGATACAGCACAGGTCAAGATCCACCCTCCGATGCTTAGTGACTCAACCTGCAACATGTGCTGTCCCTGCCTGCTTCTGTCGCAGGCAACCCACCGCAGTTCAAAGCTGCGGTGGAGGGGTGATCAGAGTTGCCTGTTTGTGCAGCACACTGGCTTGCTTGGTCAATCTGCATGATCAACCCATCTAGCCTGCAGAAAAGTTGCCATTGAACATGCACCAAAGCAGGCGGGCAAGCCGAGGTCATGCCTCCGCGCGTCTGGCGCATGGCGTAACTGGCAGTGATAGCCCCATCCGCCTTATCCCCTCTTGCCTGGCTGGTTCCTGAATAGTGTTCCCTTGCCCTAGCACAGATACTGCAAACACAAGCACGAGCTCTATCGCTGTAATTACAGATCTAGGGTGTCCAGGCTCAAGGTGGCCGCCGCAGCGATGCACAGCATTTTCAACAACGGCGCGCAGCCCTGCGGCGCACATCCAGTGCTGCCCGACCACGTTACGGGGGCTGGGGCCAGCCTGCTGGCCTCCCTGCTGTGAGGCTGCAGTTGGCGAGACGCTCGCCTCACACATCACAGCCCGGCTGCGTGCCGCGCGGGCCAGCCACAATTGTCACAAGGAGGCCGGCCGCCCTGGCCATTTGATACTCTTCACTCTGACAGACCATCGCGCGCCTCGGCACTGGTGCCCCGGGCCTATACGTAGCCCATCGCCTTCTTGTAAGCGATCTCTTCGCTCCACGTGACCTTGTCGCGGCTCCAGTCCCCGCTGCTGGTGCGCTGGTGCAGCTGGCGCTTGCGCGGCCGCGACGGTTGCGAGTTGGGCAGCAGCTCTGCGGGTGCATCGGGAGGCAGGGCATGATTCACCTGAGAACATAGGCATGTTCACATACACAGGCAAGGCCGCGGCAAGCTTCCCCGCCTCGCATCAGTTCCTGTGCCCAGCCGAGCCATGGATGATGGCTTTCCCAGTCGCTGCTGCTGCGGCCGCCGCTGTTATCATGCCGCACGCGCGGCTGACCCGTGTGATGCTGCTGCTGCGCTTGCATCTTTCCGTTTGAGCACAACCAGAATGTGCCCCTCCCCCTGGCCCCTCCCCCCGAACCACAAGCCGCCCATCGAGGACCCCAGCGGCGCCGCCCTCCACGCCCTTGCTGCCGTCCAAGCAAGCACCCTCACCGACGCCCTTGAATATGTCGTCCAGGGGGCAGCTGGTCTGCTTAGCGCCAAACAGCTTGTCCGGGTCCACGTGCTGCTGGCGCCGCAGGCAGTCGCCCAGGTTGTGGCTGCGCGCCCAGTCAGGGATGGGCTTGCCGGAGCGGTCGGGGGTCGCCTCCTCGTCGTCCCTAGGTTGAGGGATTGTGGATAGTTAATGGAAGGGGTGGGGGTGTCGTGGTGCCCTGGCAGAGTGCGGGGTCGTCGGATCCAACAGGGCCTAGCAACAGGAGTTCATCATTGGATAAGGCCGGGGGCTCAACATCGGCAGTGCGGTGGGAGTGCTGGGCGGGGCAATAGCTTGCATAACTGCAAAGGTGAGTTTGACGGGTGGAGCACCGCGCCCCGGCTGGCCCACACCTGTATGGCGAGATCTCATAGTTGTGCGGGTTTGGCAGGGCCATCTTTGGCGTCCGCTTGGAGCCCATGTTGACGTAGGGTGAGCTCTTGAGCATCTCGATGTTGTGGCGCTCCTGGTACGTTTGAGAGAGAGAGAGAGAGAGAGAGAGAGTGTGTGTGTGTGTGTGTGTGTGTGTGTGTGTGTGTGTGTGTGTTCAAGGTGCTTCGCAGAGGTGGTGGTGATGGTGGCGAGGCTGCAAGGAGAAGGCGGCAGGCAGGTTTGCAACCAGACAAGGTCCAGGCAGCCACGTCTCAGGCAGCACACCCCATGGCTCCATGGTTAGGCCGGCCGTCAAGCAGCAGCACCCGGGAAAGGGCTGTCCTTGCCAGGTGCAGCAGCTAGTCCTTGGACCAGAGAGCGCCCCACCTGCTCCGACACCGGCTGCGCGGCGGGCGTCTTGTGGATGGTGGGCGGCGGCATGAGCCCCTTGTCCGCCGCCAGCTGCTGCCCGCTGCCGCTGCCGCCCGCGCCCGCATGCACGGGAGCCAGCACTTGAACCTGTTGCGGGTGCATGGGTAGGTGGGTCCATGGGTGGGCGTGCAGCACGCCCGATGCCGCCAGGGCCTGAAGTGCACGGTCTTGGTGGGCAAGGGGCGCATGCATGCATGCATGCATGCAGGGACCCCAGGCTGCAGCAGCCGAGCCTTGTTCCCTGCCCTCGTGAAACTGAACCACGCATGGTGCGCGACAGGCGCCAGATGGCTGCCAGCTGGCGGGCCTAGCCGCACCCGCATCGGCGAGCCCTGCTCCCCCGGCCCGCCCGGCGTGTGCGGGCGCGAGCTTGGCAGCGCCGCCGCCGCCGGCGTCACTGCTGCGCTGCCCCCTGTCGCTGCCGTAGCTGCCGCCTTTGCATTGGGCGCCTTGGCGCCGAATGCGTCGGAGTGGTCCTGCAGGTGTTGGGGGTTGCAGCCGGGGCGCACCGGCGTTCATCGCCCGTGTGCCTGCTTGTCCTCCGCAGGTCTGATGCAGCTCACTTTGCTGCAGCCCAGCTTGCCAGAGGTAGCAGAGCAGCAGAGTGACCTGGCACCCCGCATCTTGCAATACGCACTTACCTTGGCCATGGCGTGCTGCGTGGTTGGCTTGCCGCCGGCTGCCCCGCCGCCCGGCGCCCCTAGGCGTGGGCCGTTCGCCCCCCCGCCGATGCCGCCGCCTCCGCCCGCGGCCCCCGCCATCTGCTGCCGCCTCTGTGCCATGCGCTCTTCCTTGGCGCGCTGCTTCTCCTCCAGCTCGGCGCGGCGCCGCGCCTCGTCGTCGCGCCGCTTCGCCTCCACGCGCCGCTGGCGCTCCTCGCGCTCCTGCTTGTCCAGCGCCCTGGGCGAGGCGTTAGGTTACGCCATCAGCGTGCTCTCACACAACTGCATGCGATGAGCTCAGGAGACCAGCAGCACACATCATGGGTACGAGCCGGCAGCGCGCTGCCCCCGTTAAATAGGCTGAACCGCCTTCTTTTGTTTCAGGTCAGCTGCTGCCGGCCACCCATATCCCAGAGCCAACAATCATCGCCTGTGGCCCTCACTTTTTCGCCGCCTCCGCGTCCCGCTCCGCCCTGCGTTTAGCCGCCTCCTTGTCTGGCACCGGCCGCCTCGCGCCCTCGTCCTCGGCCACCTTGGGCGCCGCCACCGGCACGCGGACCGCGCCGCCCGAGCCGGACCCCGCCTGGCCCGCCGCAACCTTCTCCACCGCAGCCACCCTGGACGCGGCCACCGCGCCTGCTGGCGTCCTCTGCGTGCTGGCCACGGCGGCGCCGCTGACATCGCCCTCACCCGCTGGCGCCTCGGCGGCGACGGGCACGCGGCCAGCCTTGGGCTTTGCAGCCGCGGCCGGCGCACACGGCGCCTCGGGGACGGGCTCTCCTGTGGCGGCGGCGGCGGCGGCTGCGGCGGCGGCGCCCTCGCGCTGGCGCGCCTTGTCGGCGAGGCGCGCCTCCTCCGCCTTCTTCGCGGCTTGGGCGGCTTCCAGGGCTTTCACCTGGGAGGGGACAAGATCCAGGTGAGAGCGCAGGATTTATGCAATTTGCATGCTTTGTGTGTGTGTGTGTGTGTGTGTGTGTGTGTGTGTGTGTGTGTGTGTTTGTGGTGTGTGAGGGTGTCCGTGAGCTTGCATTGAGTGTGGGTATGCTCGCGCGTGTGTGGACGTGTTTGTATGTGTATGTGTGTGTGTGTGTGTGTGTCTGTGTGTGTCTCTGTGTGTGTATATGTATGTGCACGCATATGTGTTTGTGCATGTTAACGAGCGATCGTGTACGTGCGTCTGTATGTATGTGCATGCGTGCGCCAGCGCGTCCGCATGCACACACTCATTGTTTGGCTGCGGCCCATCAGGCCTCACGGGACGATGCCCCGCTCGCGGCAAACTGTCCCAAGCACCTGGCCTGCAGAACGGTAGCAGTGCAGCCCATGCGTGTCCATGGCCACGCACCTTGACTTTGGCCTTGCCGGCGGCGATGGAGGGGGACGCCTGTTTTGACTGCATGAAGCTGGGCAGGAAGGACCGGAAGCCAGACACCAGGTTGGACGCCGCCCCACCCGCCCTCGGCGCGGCCGGGACCGCTGCTGCCGCTGCTGCTGCCTCTGCCGCCGCCGCCCGCTCGCCGGCCGCCGCACCGCCCGGCGTGTCGCGGGCGTCCGCCGCCGTCGTGGGCGCGACGGGGGCTTCGCTTTGGAGGGGGCCCTTGGCGGCGCTGCGCAGGACCCTGCCGCCTGCCGCAGGCGGCGCGGCTGCGGCCGCCGCCGGGAGGGGCGTGCACTCTGGAGTGCCGGAGCCCTCACCCGCAGCTTGCGTGCTGGAGGCGGGTGTCTGCTGCGCAGCAGCTGACGGCGCCCGTGCGCTCTGCCGGGCCCGCGGTGTCCGGGCAGGGAGGGGCGCCGGCACGAGCACGTCAGGCTGGGGTGCAAGCGGCCCCTGCACAAGACCAAAGGAGATCTCCCGGCCAGCACCGCGCCCCCTCGGCTGCTGCGCGTCCTCGTCGCGCTCCAGATCTGGGGCCTGTGCTGATCCGCCCTGCTGCTGCTCGTCTGCCTGCGTCGGCCCGGCATCTGGGCTCCCCAGTGGCGCTGGCTGGAGGCCCGCGCCAAACGACAAGGACTTGGCGTCCCGCCCCACACCGCCGCGCGCTCCGCTGCCGGCGCCCGCCGCCGCTGCCTCTGCCGATCCCGCTTCCGCGGGTGCCGCTGCTCCTGGAGCTGCCGCCGCCGGCGAAGCGGCGGTCGCTGCTGCGGCGGGACTTGCCTTCTGGGCCGGCACAGCTTCGGCGATGCCTGGCGCCGCCAGCAGCTGGCTTGCTGCCCTGCTGCGGCGCTGCGCGCCGGCACCCATCAGCCGTGGCGTCGCAGAGCCCTCAGCACCATGGGTCTGCTGTGAAGCCAAAAGCTGGACTCCAGGGGGCGATGCCAGAAGTACGTGTTCGGGTGAGGAGGGCTGGATACCGCCCTCACGCGCCTCTTCCATCCCTAACGTGTGCTGCTGGGCGTCAAGCTGCGGCTGCTGCTGGTCTTCCTCAGGGCGGTGCTCGTTCTCCTCCTCCTGCTGCTGCTGCTGCTCGTGCTGCTGTTCGTGCTGCTGTTCGTGCTGCTGTTCGTGCTGCTGTTCGTGCTGCTGAACGGCGGAAGCACGCGGGATGCGCAGCACCCTGCCGGGCTTGTTAGCCTTCGGCGGCCCGGGCGAGCCGCTGGGAGCGCTCGTGCTGCTGCCGTGGCGCCGTGACGATGTGCGCCAGGGGGCCGGTGCGGCCTCCGCCTCAGCTGCAGGGGCCACGACGCGTTCGTCATCCGCCTCGGACAATGACGTGCGCCTGTGGTGCGTCAGCTGCTGTTGCTCGCCAGCGGCGGAGGGGTCCTCCTCAGCGATGATGTCCAGTGCCGCTAGCTGCGGCTGCATCTTGGCGCGGGACCGCGTTGCCCTGCCGCTGGTGCGTGCAGGCGGCGGCTGCACCCGCTGGCGGGCGCGCCCGCTGCGGCGGGGGGCTGGCTGCGCTGCCACCGGCTGCTCTTTCTGCTGGTGCTTCGACGCGCCCGTACCCGGCTGTCCGTCATCGCCAGCTGGCTGCTGCTGTCGCCGATCTGACTCCTCCTGCTGCTGCTCTTGCTGCTGCTGCTGCTGCTGCTGCTGCTGCTGCTGCTGCTGCTCGGCGGCAGGGGATGTTGCGCCGTCAGCACCGTCCGTCTGCATGTCCGCGCCCCAAGCAGCGCACACCAGCGTCCCCTCTGCATCAGAGTCCTCCTGGGCGTCCTTGTGCGGCCTCCCTCGCTTGGGCCTGGCACCTGCCGCTGCTGTGCCCGGACGCTTGCTGCCCCGCGCATTCGCCGCTCCTGCGAATGGTTCGAAAACTGATGCGTCAACTGTTGCGCGCGTACATCACAGAGCGCATAGCAAGATCGGACTATGCAACTATGCCCATCTGCTGCCCTCCTCTCCTCAAGGTCACCTGCATCAGCCTCCTTTGGCTGCGGCGACGCGTCCTGCGCGCCGAGTGGAAATGTGCAGCAGTGGAGCATTGTCACAACAGGGTCCGAGAGCCATCGACCCCTGTAAAGCCTGTTGCGTACAGGCAGATGCCTCACCCGGGGCTGCCTGGCACCAACACGGCGCTTGGAGCGCGGTTTCTCGCTCTGATAGGGCTGCACCAGTTCGAGGATCTCCACTTCCGCCTGCTGGATCAATACGGATAGCGCAGCCTTCTGCGTATCCACCAAGGACGTGAGGCGTTGCACCCCATCCTTTTGTAAGGCGGAAAGATGGGCCAGCAGCCCGTCTGGCGATGCCATGGTCTTGAAATGGCACGCCCGGTTTGGTTAGTCCGTTTGAAGGTCCATCATAATCAGATTTAAGTAAGTGAATTTTCCGGCTCCTCCAATCCTGACCCTCGCAACGAATGCCTGTCGAAGTGGAAGCTTTGAACTGCCGGTGATCTGGATTCGCGGTGATATGATACACGAGGTGTTCTGACGCTTTTAGATGAACTTTGAAAGAGGTGGTAGGCAAGTATACCACAACCTGCTGCGGACTCATACTGTACCGTACCGTAGTCGACCCGGCAACGGTTTCGCATCCCAATGACACGACATTTGAAGCTCGGGGTCCTTGTTGCACAGCGCAAGCAAGGCAAAGCGCTGCAGAAGCAAGAGGTCTCTCAACTGGGACACTTGATGCACTGAATTCTGCTGTAAAGGCAGAAAACTACGGGTGGATGCGTCACTTCTGCGCTCTGGCAAAACAAGTGTGCAGTCAACATTTGCAGACCACTACCCATCAAGGAAGCCCTCGCTGTCACCCTACGGTAGGACCGTTGTGCTATCAACCGCCACATACATTTTGTTCATTGCACGGAACGCCCCTGTATGTAAAACAATTAGCGACCTGGATGCAAATCAGTGCCGTCAACAAAAAAGGGATAGTCAGGTCAAAGACTGGCCTTGCTTCTGGAGCCAGTGGCTGGACATGACACGTAAGTGAAGAAGCCTGGGGCCCTGGTGCATGAAACAGCGCATCATTGGATCAAGCATTCCTGGCCCCCCCTTACACTGAGTCATGCCACGCAAGCCTGCGGCTGTTCCAATGGATCACAGTTGTCCCTTGAGACCTTCAACCGTTTCACTGAAAAACCTGCATTGAGCGACGACTGATCGTCACACAGCACGCTGTAAAATTTGTTTGAGCATTGCCTTATTACCTTGCTCAAAGTGTTGGTGGCTGAGCAACCGTCCGACAATGTCGCTAGTCTGCTGTGCAAATGAGTGTTAGAACGCAAAACACCTGCCTTGGGCTTCGCTACAACCCAGCTGCCGGTGCCAATTAGTTCCTGTGCAGCATATGTGGCGGTTACATCGGTCCGCAGGCAGGCATGCTTCGCTCGCAGTGCCGCACTCGACGTCACGCTGCCTGAAGCCCCCTGCCACGCTGCCGCTGCTGCTGCGCCTCGCTGCAAGCGCCGGCGCTCGCCATCAGAGGGCAGCAGTCTAGATGCCCAGCTTGGTGCGGCGCCAGTGGCGGCGCTTGGCGTTGTAGCGGATCTTGTTGTCTGCGTTGTTGGGCAGCAATGAGGGCAGCATGCACAGGTTCACAGTAGGCCTCTGTGCTCTCTACAGCTCGCACTTGAAAGACCACCCTCATTCACGGGCAATGCGTGTGCGCGCTAACCAAGCAATGCCATGCATGTCTGGCAGCAGCTCAACAGAGTTCTGTACGCCCATCAGTGGCTGTACATGCTTCGCCGTATCGCAGCACAAATGCGCCCTGCTAGCTGCTGTACATTGCTGCCCTGTGTGGCTGTGCATCCTCAACCAGCATCTGCCCAACGGAAACTCCTCAAAGTCCCTGCGCTGCTCACTTGTCCGGAAGCGGATCCAGTGGGGGATCGGCCGGTTCTGCAGGGCGGGAGCATCACGTGCGCGCAGCATAGCCAAAGTGATCGCCGACACTGGTGCGGCTGTACTTCAAAGAAGAGCGCAAACGGACTACGACGCCAACAAGTCCTCAGCCCGCTGATAACACAGGCTGAACGCCGGCCTGCAAGCGGGGATGCTACTGCGTCGCCAGCGGCGCCGCACTGCGCCAGCACAAGTAGCGACGGCTTGCTGCATGGTTCCCATGCCACAGGCTGGCGTGTCTCGCAGGCTTAAGGTCACCAGTTCGTTATTTAAGCACCACACCTGCTTGGCCTTCTTGCCGAGCACCCGCTTGATGCGGAGGCTCTTGTGGGAAGGCATTGTGGCGGCTTCGGGGCTGCACAAGCCTGTTAGGCACTGCCCCTGAACGTTCACTGATGTTCAGAAAGGGCGTCGCGAGCGTGCGCGAGAGGCCAAGTGCCGCCCCTCACCAAGCGACCGCGCGTATTCGCATGTGCTTCACAAGTGCTTTGCCCACGCCTCTTTGTGCAACCTCCAACCTAAAATTTTCGCCCCTTTTTTATGGCTCAAATACCGCTACAGATCATCCCAGCTTGTACAGCTGAACTGAGTTCAACTCACAGCTGTGCCAAGCCTGATGTTGTCTTGTTTAGCTGAGCGGCGCGCGGACACGATCAAACTGCCACTCAGCTTCTACATGCAGGACCGTTGACTCTGCGCCCGGCCACAGCGCCATTGCTGCGCTTGCGCCGAGCATGCTGTAGGCCGGCGCACATCGCAAGTGGTTTGTGGACTGGAGTGTTGTTCCACTGCTCGCCTCCACGGCCGCGCTGATCATAACCACCGCGCAGCATACGGACAGCGGTCAAAACGGTGTTGCGCACGATTTTTTCCTGGGGCGGCAGCTCAGGATCTCGCTGCTGAGAATTGCAATTGGCAGGTTATCAGGTGGCAGTCCCCACTGCCAGCCAGGAGCGGCTTGGTTTGTACCGTGTGGATTGGAGCCCCCCCGACTCCCTGTCCCAGTCCCATTGCAAGCACGGTGACGTTTGCCCAGCTTGCACATGCGACACCGCACAACCGCCACCATCACCCCCACCACCAGCACCACCTTGATGGGCCCGAGGTAGAATTGAGTGCGCGTGGTTGTTTTGCAGCAAGAATATATGCAGCAGAGGCTTGGCTGCGCTGTGGTTGCAGCCACGAGCAGGGAGAGCAATCAGCGATGCCGGTTGCTTCGCGACCAACTGCGGCCCAGCTGTGGGTGTGCACAGTACAGCAGTGCCTGCCTCAACATGACATGCATGCGCGCTGCGGCAATGTTGGCAGTGCTGCTGGCGGCGGGCAGTGGAAACCCCGCCTCACTGCGGATGACGGTGAGACGCGCGCATTCACTCATTCAGGCAGGCTTGTGCGGCCCGACAGGCTACATCAGCGTCTATCTAGCTTTCAGTACGGCATGTTGTTGACAATTCTTGCGTGAAGATCGACTACCGTAGTCGTTCTCCTTGTCGAACGCAGTTCTCGCGACGCTCGCGGGGACACTGAACAGCCGCACAGTCTCTTATAAGCCTCTGCAGGTGTGCTTGACACGATCCAGCCATGCCGCAGCGCCAACTGCCCGACGACCGGGCACTCCACTCGCACTGTCTCCCGCATCACGCCAGTGTACACACCTGCCACCTCTGCGGTCGCGCCCGTCCCCTGCCGCATGAACCTGTGAGCTGCAGTTTGGCGGAATTGGTTGCCTCTGGGCCGACTTCCACGCCGCACCGAGCGCCGCACGCCCCGGCAGCGGGGGCGGAGGGGGGGCGACGGGGCGCAATGGGGAACACTGTGAGCGCGCTCCACCAGGCGGCGATGGACGGGGACCTGTCAAAGCTGTACTTGGCGGTGCAGCAGCAGTCGGAGCGCATCAATGATGCAGAGCCCACGAAGGTGCGGCGAGCAGCGAGGCGGCTGGGGCCCGCCAGAGATTGGCGCAGGCAGTTGCGGCCGCGGTTGCGCAGGGGCGGTGGCTGTTGGGTTGCGATGCTGGCTCGCGTCGCGCGGACTGTTTTTGCGGGTGACAGAGAGGGCCGCAAGGCAGTGAACGCAGCACGATTGCAGCTCTGGCCTCCCCGGCCCTGTCGTTTCGGCAACTGGCATGCCCCGCTGGGCTGGGCCGCAGCCCCGGCCCTCATCTTGCTGGGACACACCACTGCTTCGAAGCCTCCCCGCAGACACCTGCGGCCCCCGCGCCGGCGACCCCCGCGCCTGCGTCCACAGCCCAGCCTGCCACGCCGCCGCCCTTTCCCCCCTCCCCTTGCTCCAGGGCTGGACCGCGCTGCACATAACGGCCGCCAAGGGCTATGACGCGATGACGCGCGAGCTGCTGGCGCGTGGCGCAGACCCCAACATTGCAGACAAGGAGGGCCACACGGCGCTGCACCTGGCTGCGGGCGCCGGGCACTTGCAGGTTGTCACAGACTTGCTGCGGCGCAGGGCGGACCCGGGGATCAGGGATAAGGTGCGGTGTGTGTGTGTTCAGATGTGTGTGTGTGTGGACGTGTGTGTTTAGACATGTGTGTGCGGTTGGGTGGGTGGGCGTGTGTGTCGTTGTGGAAAAAGCGCGAGCATGTGCTTGTCAGGGTGCGCATTTTGGTAGGGTGGAGAGCCGTGGGCCGGGCTTAGTGTTGTGCAGGAGTTTGAAATAGGATTGGGGCGAACAGTGTGGTGGGCCGTGTAGGCATGAGGGCGTGTGATCCCTGCGTCTCTTTTTGTTTGTTGAGGTGTGTGTGTGTGGGTGTCTGTGTCTGTGTGTGTGACACACGTAGCCTTCAGAGAGCGCACACGCACACGCGTGCACACACACGCACACACACATATACACATATGCACAACGCTGCCTGCATCGCCTGCTTTCCTTGCAATCCCTAGGACGGCCGGACGCCCCTAGACATCGCTGCGGCCGCCGACCAGCCGCGAGTCGCGGCGCTGCTGCGGGAGGCCGCCGGCACCAGCTTCCTGCCGGCGCCGTCCCCGGGTGAGGTGCCGGCGATGCGCGCGCGCCTGCAGGTCGTGCTTGCGGGCGGGAGTGCACACCGGCGCAGCCCTCCAGGCGGGCAGGCCAGAGCAAAGCATTCGAGGTGGATACCGTTTGATGAGGTGGATGCCGCTCGGCCCGCGGCGCGGCCGCTCGCTCATGACTTCCCCCCGCCCACCCTCTTCTCGCCCCCGCGGGCGCGGCCCCCGGCGCGCTGAGACAGGCGCGTCCCCGACAGCACAGCAGGCCGCGGCGCAGCTCAATGCTTACGGCTACCCCGCCGTTCCCAGGCCCGCGGCGGCGGCGGCAGCGGCAGCGGGGGCCGGCTTTTGGGACCCCACGGGCGCCGCGGTCGCGGGCGCGGCCGGCGGCGGGGCGGCGGCCGGCAACAGCGCGGGCGCCCCCTCGGCGCCGCCGGCGCCGGGGTACCTTGATTATTTGTCGGGCGCGCCGGGGCTGTACCCCGCGCCCGCCTACGAGGCCACCGCCTACCCCTCCCTGCCCCCCGGCCCGGGCGCGCCGGGCGACGGCGGCGGCTACGCGGGCCCGGCGGCGGCGGCGGCGGGGGGGTACCCGACCCTGGACGGTTATGGCGG
>NW_014012664.1:0-1790 GCF_000611645.1 Monoraphidium neglectum
GCCCTACACTTTCCCCATTCCCGCGCTGGCGCACACCATGCGAGCACAATCCCCTCAAGCCCTCCGCGACGCCCTTCTGCCTCGGCGCCCCTGCCCCCGCCGCAGGCCGCGGAGCTTATTTCCCAGGGGGCAGACCCCAAAGCCCGAGACAAGCGCGGGCTGACGGCGGCACACTATGCGGCGGCGCACGGCCACCTGGATGTGATACAGTACCTCGCCACCAAAGGGGTGGACCTGGACGCGGAAGACCAGCGGGCGCGGTCGCCGCTGCACTACGCGGCCCTCGGACGCAGCCCGGAGGTGCGGCGGGGCCGCGGGCCGCGCTGGTTGCGGCTGCGGGTTGTGGTTGGCGCGGCCGGCGAGGGTTTGGCGTGGCTGCATCTGTGGCAATGAGGCTTGCGTGCCGCGTTTGCCGGTCCTTTTCAGCCTGTGTGGACCCGCGGCGGGCGCAGGGCGCATCGGCGCTGGGAGCTCCCGCCCCACCCCGCAGCGCGCCGTGCCGCGTCGCAGCGACCGGATAGGCGCGCCGCGCGCCTCCCTCGGCGCCCCCCCTCCCGCTTGCCCGTGTCCCCGTGCAGACGAATGCCAAAATGGCGCGCGGCCGCCTGCTTGGCGTGTTTTTTGTGCGTGCCCTTGCATCCTAGGTGCTGCGATTCCTGGCGTCGAAGAGCGCCTGGCTGGATGGGAACGACGACGCAGATGACACGCCCCTACACCTGGCGGCACGGTGCGGCTCAGGTTCAAGCGTGCGTGCGTACGCATGCGTGTGTGTGTGCGCGCGTGCGCCTCGAGCGCGCGGTTGCATCCGTTCGCACGAAAACAGGGGCGAAGCAGCAGCGTGAGACGCTCACACGCGTGTTGTGATCGAGCGAGGGACAAACTTTCAGTGCACGCGCGCGCCTGCCGCCCCGCCAGCGCTCACCCCTAGTCGGCGCCCCGAAATGCGCCCCCGGCCTTCTGCTCGCGGCAACGCCGCAGGCGCGGCTGGCTGCCGGGCGTGTCGCTGCTGCTGGTTGGGGGCGCCAAGCACGCGCTGGCCAACAAGCGCGGCTTGACGGCCCTAGGGGAGGCGGTGGCTGGGGGGCACCTGGACGTGACGCGCCACTTGGTGGCTGCGGGCGCGGACGTGCACGCCGGCGCGGGCGGCGGGTGAGCGGCTCGCTGCTGCTGCTGCTGCTGCTGCTGCTGCTGCTGCTGCTGCTGCTGCTGCTGCCGCTGCTGCTGCTGCTGCTGCTGCTGTGGCGGCGGCCGCTGCTCCTGCCGCTCCTGGTGGTGGTGACGGTGGCTGCGGCGGTGGCAGTGGAGCGACGGTGCTGATGTCTGATGCAGCGCCGCGGCTGCTAGCGCGGTGGTTGTGGGGCCTCGGCCTTTGAAACACACGCCACAAGTGACAGCTCCGCCGGCCAGGTCCCCGCACTGCTCATGCGCTCTCTCCCGCCGCCACGGCGCCGGCGGGCTGGCAGTAGCATCCCCGATCGTCCCGACCCGCTCCTACAAAAAACCTCCCCCTGGCAGTTACAACCTGCTGCACGTCGCGGCCGGCCTGGGCCACGCGGGGTGCCTGAAGCTTCTGATTGACTCTGGCCTGTCCCCTGCGGCTGCGGGCGGCGGCAGCGGCGGCGGCGACGGCGCGAGCCCGCTGCATGCTGCGGCGCTGGCGGGGTCTGTTGAATGCGCCGAGGCGCTGCTGGCGAGGGGTGGGTCGCGGCTGGACGGCCCTGATTCTGCGGGGGCCGGGGGCGGCAGGGACGGGGCGGGGGTTTCGGAAGGGGCAGGGGCGGCGCGTGGGG
>NW_014012664.1:2157-5202 GCF_000611645.1 Monoraphidium neglectum
GGGGAAGGCTGTGAGTTTGCATCGAGAGCTGTGGAATGCACGCTCTTGCCTGGCGGCGACCCGACGCTCGCCGGCGCTTCGGTCGAGCCGTTTTGGACTGTTGGGCTTGGCGCAAAGCCGCCGCCTCACTGGGCGCCCGCGCCGGCCCCGCCGCGCAGGCGCCGACCCCCTGGCCGCCAGCGCCGACGGCCGGCTGGCTTCCCAGGTGGTGGAAGCTTCCACCCCCCTGGTGGCTGAGACGCTCAAGGCCCTCCTGCAAAAGGCCGAGGCCAAAGCCCGCAAAGGCGGCGGCGGCGCCAAAGCGGCCGCCGTCGCGCCGCCTCCGCCGCCGGAACAGGCGGCGGCGGCGCCGGAGGAGGAGGCCGGCGGCGGCGGCGACGCCGCGGCGGCGTACGCGCGCGTGTTTGGGCGGCTGGCGGCGCAGGAGCAGGAGCGGAGGATCGATGGCTTTGCCAGGATGGCGGCCGGGGAGGTGGCGGGGCTGGACTTTCTGAAACAGGATGTCAAAGAGGCGGTGGCGCAGGTGGGCGTTTACAGGTGTTTGGGGTGTTGCTGAGGGAACGGTCAATCGGTGGATTCTCGGAGGAGTCGGACGAAATCGTCGACTGCTGAAACCTCAGCAAGTGGCGGCTGGGGTGCGTGCATGGTTGGAAGGCGCGCGTGTTGGGCGGGGAGGGGTTGTTGTTTAAGTGGTGGGGTGCGGCGGGGCTGCGTCCGGTGGCACCCAGCTCGGGGGGGTCTTCCATTCGGAGACGGTGGGACTGGGGGTGCCGTGATTCCGCGTGTGTGCAAAGGGCAAAAGGGGGCGGGTGGGGCGGTGACGCTCGGTCTGCGCCGGCGAACGCGTGGTGCGTAGGCGCGGTGCAGAAGGCGGCCTCGATCACACGGCGTATCGGGCACTGCCGCTTGCGGGGCCCGCGGTGAGGGGTGTGTCCTGCGCCGCCCTCGCCGCCGCTGCTGCTGCACTGCTGCTGCACAATGTATCCGCCCGACCTTATCCTGGGTTGCCTCACCAACCGGCCACCCCCCGTTGTGTGCGCCCCCAGGTCCGTCGCGCGCAGCAGCTTCTCGCCTGCTTCCGGGCGGTGGCGGCAATTCACAGGGACGAGCGCTTCCAAGAAGATGCAGGTGTGTGTGTGTGTGGGGGGGGGTGCGTGAGAGAGGGAGAGAGCGGTTGTGTGTGTGTGTGTGTGTGTGTGTGTGTGTGTGTGTGTGTGTGTGTGTGTGTGTGTGTGTGTGTAATACTGGCTTCTCACCGCCTCATCGCGCGCATCTCACTTCTTTTGATTTCAAGTTCTCACCCAAACGGGGGATTTTTTTGTTTGAGAACGTGCGGTTGTCAATGATGTTGATGATGATGATGATGCCTCCTTTTGGCGGCAACCTCCAGACTTGTCATCGGGACCGCCAGCCCGGGCTCTCCCGGCCGCTTTGTCGTCGAAGGGCGCCGCCCGGGCCCCCCTTCCCCCAGTCATGTACTCACACGTGTCACCCTTGACCTAGGCACCCCTGGGAGCACCTCCTACCCTCAACCAGACTTCTCCGTCCCCCTTTCCCCTCAAATCCCTGCTCAAGCACCTTCCCCCTCTCCCCACCCCCCAGCGGACCCCCGTGTGCAGCGGGCTATTGAAGAAATCAAGGAGACGGGCGCAATTGACAAGTGGGTGGTGTTGTGGAAAGCGCGCACTTGATCGATCAGAGACAGGCAGGGGCGCTTGCGGTGTGGCGACAGCTGCCCCGGCTGCCCGCTGGCGGCGCGCGGGCGTCCGCTGTGGGGGTTGGGTTGGGTTGTCCGGCGGACCTCTTGGTAGGTGCGGCACGGCGGCAGGGGGGGAGGGGGCGGCAGATCCCAAACAAGGGCGGCCGCGATGGCTGCAGGCTATACCTCTTCATCCCCTCGACTGGGGTGGCTGCTCCACGTGGCCCCTCCTCGTAGCTGTTATGTCCCCGGGCCCAGCAGCGAGTACGGGGCCCATTGGTGGCCAGCAAGCCGCGACGTCTGATGCGTGCGCATCCAAAACCCCCGTTCACCCTCAAGACCCCACAATCTGTCAAACCCTCTCAAATAACATTGACAACGAAGCTGGCTGTGGTGACTGTCTGATTCGATCCCGCAGGTATGCAACCGACGGCCAGGTGGCATCAGTCATGGGGAAGCTGCGGAAGCTGCAGGCCGTGCTGCGGGACAACGGCGCCGTGCGCGTCGGAATGGACGAGCTGCTGCCCCAGAAGGGCGGCCCCTCGCTGCAGGTACGTTTGACCTGTGCCAGCCGCCTTTGACCGCCCTTGACCGGGGGTAAATCCAGGCGCCGCTCTGAACTCTGCACAACCACCTTGTTCTCCCCTTCGCTCAAAGAACTCATCAACATCCACCCCCATACAAAGCGCACACTCGCAAAACAAAGCCCTCAACGGCGAAAATCTAAAGTATACAACCAACCTGCAACATATGAACCAAAACCAAACTATCCCCTCCAGGAGATGATGGCGGCCGACGCGGCGCGTATCTCAGAGCTGGAAGCCGCCCACGCCGCCGCGCGCGCCGCCGCCGCCGATGCGCTGCTGTCCCTGCCGCCCGGCACGACCGCCGCCCGCGCGCGCGCGCGCAGCGGCGGCGGCGGCCTGCTCGCGCGCGGCGGCGGGGCTGGGGCCGAGATACAGCCCGCTGCCGGCGGCGGCGGCGGGGCTGCGGAGCATGAGCAAGAGGATGAGGAGGAACAGGATGAATTTTCAAACGTGGAGCGGTACAGCGCTGCTGCAGGTGGCGTCTGGCGGCGGCGGGGCGGCGGCAAGCGGGCTGGAAAGGCGGCGAGCGGCGTCACGGTGGACGCGGCGGCGGGGGACAACTCGCTGGATGGCGCAGGCGGGGCGGAGGGGGAGGGGGAGCCGCTGTGGAAGCTTCAGATGAGGCAGGCTGCAAAAGATACGTTGCACAGGGTGAGCCTCGCTTGTTTGGTCTTTCGTGTGGAGGGGCCTTGTAGGGCGGCGCTTGCGTCAATGCTGGCACGGCGAGGGCTCAGCGGGGCTGGCGGCTGGCCGCCGCGT
>NW_014012664.1:5767-15152 GCF_000611645.1 Monoraphidium neglectum
GGGGGGGGGGGGGGGGGGTGCCTACGCCCAGAGGAAGGCTGCGGCTGCGGTGGCCATGCTCTGGGCAGCCTTGCTTAGTAACCCCAGCCCGTCACTCGGAAGCTCGCTGCTGCCCCTTGCCCCTTGTGGCTGCGGCCCCTGGGGCCTCTTGTCCCGCCCTACTCCAGGCAACCGCCGCGCGCCCTCGCCCCCCTCACCCCTGGTCTATGCATGGCCCCCCCTTTACCACCTCAACGGCACGTTAAGATATCCGCCTACCTCACCCACTTCACCTTCCACCACCCAATCACCCCTTCTGATACCAGCCCCCGCTGCTGCACGATTGCCCACGACCAACCACCCGTTCAAGCGACCAATCAAAACCCCAAATCTCGTAACCCCCCAAAACGCTACCATCCCAGATCATCCGAATCACTCTGGCCTTTGCATTTCTGATGGGCGTGATGTGGCTCTGCAACATGATGCCCAGCCAGCAGGCCGACCTCTCGCCCGAGGTGCAGGCGCGCCTCGCTGCCCTGAGGGCGCAGGCGCTGGAGCGGCGCCGGCAGCAGCTGGAGGAGGCCGCCGCGGACGGCGGCGGCAGGGTTGGCGGCGCCGGCGGCGGCGCGGCCGCGGTGGCAGGGCACGGGGAGTTGTGAGCGCGGGAGGGGGGAACGAGCGGGGGGCCATCGCCGTCCGCTGCGGCGTGCTCCGGCGGTTCCAGCGCACGTCAGCAGGGGTTGAGAACGCAGGCAAGGTGATCTGGGCTGACCTTGCTGCACGAACTGCAGGTGATGAGCGTTGCTCCTCAGTATTGCCTGGCCAACAGCGGCGCCCTAAGACGCTGACGCTGTCGCTGCTTTGCGCCCCACAAATCGTCTGCCCCTCAGCTCTGTCGCCGCACGTGCTGGGCGGCCGGCTAAGCTCTTTCTGTAAAAGTCGGTTACACCACAAAGCCCCCGCCGCAGTGATGGGTGCGCAGGAAAAGGGTTGCACCAGCCTGCTGGGGCTGCTTGCGGCAGCATTCTCTTGTGTCATGTGTGCAAACAATCCAAAGCGCAGGAAGGGTATGACTGTTGAGGACAAAGCAAGGGGAAACGATCGGATTGCTGCACCCCGCATATCACGTGGTGCAGTGGCAACCTGCATGCAGCCATAAGATTGGGTTGAAGACGCCCTCCCCTGTCCCACACGGACGTGAAAGGGAAGTGCAAGGGTCGGATGTGTGTCCGCTTCGTGCAGCGCAGTTGTTTCGGCCTAGTCCACACGCATGCATGGAGCGGCTCAAGGCAAAAGTAATGCAGGTGCATGTCAGCAGGCCCGCACCAATACAGGCAACCAGTCAAGGACAAAGAGATGGCAGTGTGTGATGTTAGCGCTGGGTTGGGGCCCCGTTTGTTGGGGCAAAACGCACAGCGTTTGGGGCCTGCACACGCTTGGTGTGCAAGAAAGGGATAAGGATAGCGCACAACCCCAAGATACTCAGGCCTTGGGGTCAAAGACTTTGATGACTTCACAGGAAAACACCTTCCGCCGGCACTTACGCAGTAGAAGCCGGCATGTGCCAAGACAGTCCCGGCAGCTCGACCCGCGCAGAGCCGCCCCTTGCAACGGGGATGGTAGCGCTGCTGCCCCCCGCGATCAGCGGCGCCAAGCACTGCGTGCTGTTGACCGCTGCCGCGCCGCTCTTGACCATGACGGCCGTGACGGCGCCGCCGGCCCCGACCTCTATCGCGTACGACAGGGCGCACTCGTCGCGCGCCTGCCTCGCCAGGAACGCGGCCCTCAGGTCGTCGAGCTTGAGGGAGGTGAGGGGCCACGACGCGTACTTGCCAAACTCAGCCACGACGGCCTCCACCCAGTGCATCGCCAGGCTCTTGCCGGAGCCATCCAGCAACGCTAGGTTGGCTTGGTGCTGCAAGGGCATAGCGGTCGATGGTGGCAAAGTGAGGCTCTAATCGCTGGCTGCATGTTCGGGACCCAGATGAATAGGTGCGCACACCAGCGATACGATATTGGGCGGCAGGATGCAGGAATTACTCAGTTGCGTGTTCTTCTACTCTCACGTCATTCAAGCCCTGTTTCCATGCCCGCGCCAGCCGCTCACCATCATGTAGGGGTCGTGGCGCAGCGACAGCAGGCCGTCCCTCACGACCCTGACTGCCTCTCGCTGCATCAGCTCGTCGATGGTCGAGTCTCTGCCGTAGAATGAACGGTACAGAGAGTTGTACAGCGCCAAATTCTGGCTCGCGGTCGAGCAGTTGTAATAGATCTCGGTCGCAAAGCGCGGCAGGATCTCGAAACCGTTGTAGCCATGCTCCTTTTTGGTCGTGTAAAGCATGTGGTGGGGGTTGTCAGGGTTTATGAGGAAGCTCCAGGTGTTATCGCCGACAGCGCAGCCCACGCCTTGGCGCGCGAGGGCGGCGAGCGCGTCGCCGTTGTGGAGGCCGCTGATCTGCAAAGCGGGGCAGCATCAGAGGAGGAAACAGACGGGGGAAGGAGTATAAATTAAACAAATTAGTCTAAGAAGTGTGATTTTTGGAACTCCCTTGAGGGCCCCAATATAAAATGCATCCTGGCCTTTCGGGCAGCAAGTTGAGGTGGACACTTCAGAATGTCTTAGCAGGCAAGCCAGCTGTGCGGGATTCCTTCTGCATTCAAGCGCACCAGCATCAGTGTGCTCAGCTGCCTGCCGCAACGACATTATCACCAGCCTTTCCGTGCACACACCTGGGGCGTGACCATGCAGCCACTGCTGAAGCCGGAGCGGTTTGACAGGCCGAGGAAGGCCTGCGATAGATGGCGGAAGCGAGGGAGGGTATCACTGCAATGGAGACGAACACGCACGTTGGTGGTAAGTCGCGACGCCGACGCCACGCATCAAGTGCGTTCCCCATCTTGCTGATGTCATCTCCTGCATGCCTGCTGTGTGTGCGTGGTGCGTGGGTACCCTAGCCGCTCAACGCACCGCCGCATCAGCGTTCAGGGACAGCTGCTCCGCGGCGTCAAAGGCCGTCGCGTTGTCCAGGTTCTGGGGCGTGAAGGGGTCGTTCGGTCCCGCGATATTTTGATTTCACCATCAACGTTTGTCTGGGGGTGGGGGCTGCTCGTGCGCGCGTCTTGTTACAGGCAGCGCGCTTGCAGGAAGAGACCACCCGCGACTGTGCCCACCCCTCTCCTCGCCAGCTGGTCCTTGCTCGTCCCCATCCCGCCGCCTGACGCCAATCGTCTCCGTCCCCGCCTCCGCCCCCGCCCACAGCCTGAGCCCGGCGCCGACCTCGTGCGTGAACGTGTGGTGCGAGAAGAAGAATGCGTCCGCGATGCCCCCCTCGTTGTTCTTGAGGGCGGTGGCGATGGGATCCTCCAAGCGAAACTGCGGGTCGTGCCACAGGGAGCTGAAGTTCACGGCGGCCTGCAGGGGCGTGAAATTCACAGGGTTGATGGCGGTGGGAGGTTTGATAAGTACATGGCAGCAACGATATCTGCACGTGGCGTTGCTGCGTGTCACAACTGGCAAACATTGGGATTCGGACCCTGGTGAATGCCAAGGTATGTAGCTCGCAGCCAGCAAGAGATATCAGCAGCAAATTGCAATTGAAGAGAGACGAACGTGCCCACACACCCCAGCAAGGCAATGGTGTGCGCCTGTCGCACCTGTGGGACACGGTTTTTGCCGAATCCCAGGGGCTTGGGCCAGTCCTAAGGGGGGAGCAGGGTGCAAGGGAAGAGAGTGTGGGCAAGAAGAGCCAGGCCGGCTGCGCATGGCCATGGATGCGCATCCCCGGCTGCGATCATCAGCCGCCAGAAACCGCCAGCGTGGTCGGGTCGCAGCTGCAAATGCCTGCTACGTCCCCAGGGGGATCCGTGTGCACTGCATTGACTGCCAACGTCAGGTCAACGCTGCTCATGCTGCTGCCTTCGTAGGCACGTGTCGTGTCACAAGTGCTGGCTCACCTTGGTGCAGTTGCGGCAGAATTCGGGGGCGTCGGCCGGGCAGGCATGTGTCCCCACGTTCCAGCAGCTGCAATTGAGGTCCTTGTAGGCCGGCATGTCGATGCAGCTGCGGTCGTCCACAGCCAGGGAGTTCCCCACAGGCTGCGCGGCCGCCCCCGCCTTGGCGCCGATGACGCCGCCGCCGTTGAACGGAAGGTCGAGCCTGCATGTGTGGGCGAAAAGGCCGTCACGCATTTAGAAAGGAAGTAGGCCCCGCTACCGGCGCTCGACTCCCTTCTAGCTCCACTGCTGTGGCTGCACAGCGGCCACTGCCGCCGCTATTACACAACCACTGGTGGCGGCAGGTGACCCAGCAGCTAGTCATGCTGGCACAGCGTGATGCCAATGGCCTGTCATGTCGTATCCGCGCAGGGCATCAGCTGAGCTCCATTCTTTCACACTCCTGAGAGCGTTCAACCCTCTTACTCATCGACCCAGCCACGCCCACCTCCACACCCATGCACCTGCCCACACCTACCCCCTTCCAAACGAGTGCGCATGCGTGGGCATACACAGACCTGATATCGCTGCCAGAAGGGAGTCGCAGCTTCAGGTGCTGCTGCCACGTCACGTGAGAAAGCACGTCCTGCAGCGATGAGCGATATGAAGTGACGTTCTGCGAGAGGCCGGCCGGCGCTGAGCTGTCAAAATAGGTGGTCAGCAGGAAGTCGTCTGGGATGGGGAGGAAGGCGGTTCACAATGGGGGGTGGATGCAGGGGGAACAAGTGTGCAGGCGTGACCGACTTTGTGGACCGACTGCCGCGCCCGTAGGGAGTGTGGCTGGGCGTGCTCTGAGGCACAGAGCCCGCCCTGTCACCGCTCCTGCAAAACACGCTTCTGGCTGAACCGCGCCCACAGTCGGCGTCTGAGGTCGGCGCGCAAGCGCTGACAAGTTTGCCATCGAGCCCTGCCGGGGCGCGGGCGGGCACGCAGACCACCCGATGACCCACCCACCCATGCGTGCGGCACTCACCGAGCTGCACCGTCAGCAGCGCGCGCCGCTCCCCGGGTACGAGCCCTTGAAGCATCCAGCCCAGGGACAGGTGTCCCAGCAGCATGCAGGTGGTGCTGTGGTCGGAGCAGTCAAACACAAACGCCAGCGACTCGCGGCCGTCTTGGTACTTGACTAGCACGCCCGCCACTTGGGGCGCGGCGTCGGGCTGCTGTGGCGCAAACTGCAGGATCGGCTTCGGCGTGCAGGGTGTGTGCAGGCCGGCGTCGGCAAAGTCGCTGGCCCACATTGCGCAGGTGGTCAGCAGCGGCGCCGCCTTGCCGGGGCACCTGCGGTGTGGGACAAAGCGCCCGTTGGCAGCGAGGTGAGGGGGCAGCGGCGGAAGGGCGCCAAGCCCGATAATTGGGTGGGGCGCAGCGGTGATCTGGGTTGACTCTTCAGCTCACGCATGGTAGATCTGGGCCTGCTGCTGGACGGAGCGACAGCAGCATACCGCGGCAGCAGCAGTCTGCAACATACAAGCAGGTTTCAGCGGGGGCCGTAGCAGCCAAAGCTCACCTCCAGAGGCCGCCGCTGGCCAGGTGCGCGGCGGGGTTGACGCCCGACGCGCCGATTGGGGTGCTGTCGGTGAACGTCATGATGACATCACTTGTCCCGCAGTTGGAGTTGTCGGGCTCAAGACCGACGCTCTGCGGTGTGAGCGGGGGCGGCAGCAGCGTTTGGGGCGGAGTACTGCGGGGTGCACCAGGCGTGCGCGGCGGCTCGGGCGATTGACGGCGCAGCACCAAGAATTGAGGGCGGATGTGGCCCGGCGTGCGTGGTATTGCAGCGCAAATAATTTAGAAGCACTTCCCCGTGTATCGTGGAAATGGAACCCAGTCTGACCGATGAGGGGTGAAGGGCAGTCGGTGGGCGGGTGGGCAGCGGGCAGCACGCGCGCCACAGCTGGGGGCATGCGCGGTCAAAGCTGCGAATCGAAGCCCCTCGAAGCCAACAGAGCTGCACCCGTCTCACCCTTGGCCAGGCGCCAAACTTGACGCTGCGGGCGCCCGTCTTGCGCTGGAAGTCCCACAGCTCCTCGACCTGTGCATGGGTCAGGTAGCCAGTGGCCTCGAGGTTGGGGTACCTGGGGCCCGAGGGGGGAGGGCGAATAATTCGCAGGGCCAGCTTTGAGATGCCGAAGTGAATGGTGTGTACAGTGTCTTTGAAGCAGATCTGCTGCGCTTGCGGCCCGTGGCTGGGAGGCGCGCCCAGCAATGTTGACCAGCCTTGGGGCCGACGCTCACATGACGTAGCCGGCAAAGCGGGCGGAGCTGTCTGAGGTCCACAGGAGCTCTGTGAGGTTGAGGGAGGAGCCGGGGCTGACTGGCACCACCGTGAAGGGGACGCCGTAGCCGCGCATCACTTGGGTCATGAAGCCAATGCCAGAGAAGCCTGGGGGTAGGGGATAGGCCGGAGGGAGGGTGGGGGCGGGGCTTTCCATAATCGCCGGCTCGTTTCATCATCATCACCACCAAGCGAGGGAGCCCAATGCATTGATCGCGTGGGGAGAGCAGAGGAGGCCGCACAGACGGCTTGAACACTAGCATGGAGTTTCATGGGGGGCAGGGCGCTGGGCCCCGTAAGGGACGGCCGAAAGGCCGCAATACACTTGGCAGCTGCAGCTCCCCTAAAAAGCGCAGGTGCCAGGGTTGCACCCTGCCTTGCTTCCGCCCAACCCTAGCCTGCCCGTGGCGACGCACACGCATGTCCTCACGCCGTGGCATCACATGCCTGCATGCAGGCACACGGCATTGATAGCCTGTGCACGGCCGATGGCCCTGCATATCCCCCATCCCCCACCTGGGGCCGTGAGGACCAGCACCTCCAGCTGCACCACCATGGCGCGTGCGCCGCAGACAGCCAGCAGCAGCGCAAGCAGCAGGCACATGATCTTTGTAGGCGTCATTTTTGATTCTGGAGTTGGAAGTGCCCTGTGCAAGCCGAGTTCTGCAAGGTTCAGCGAAAGGTGTTCGAGCTGCGTCGCAGGAAGCGTAGGGCTATGGAAAAGCGTAAGAAGGCAGATAAACAATACGTCTCATATAATCGTGTTGGTATCTATCCCTGGCTTCAAGGTCAACGAAAGGATTCACGTCTGGTCAGCTCCGTCTCAGCTGCCTTTGCACGGTTTCACGATGTGCCTAGAATGTCTGACAGCCCTTTGATGAGCGCTGTGTCCCAAGGGGAGCTGCCCGTCGGGCACAGCAGCCGCTGCCTCTGCTTCGCGTTGTGCGCAGCATGGTGACCAGGTCGTAAGGGACCTGAGGATGCAAACACTTGCATTCACCTACGCACAGCCAAGAATACGGCGCTTCCAAGCTAAACATTAGCTGCACACAACTACATACCGTACTGTTCTGAGAAGCCCCTTGGCATCGTGTTGCGCGTGCGTGTGCTTCCTTGTGGGTCCGAGATGGTGCCACTGCCCACGCAGCAAGAACCAACGACAGCCGACAGCAACTCGCACCCCAGCACTTTGGGCAGGGCGTAATCCATATTGTGCAGCACCGCCGACCTGCCCGCGGCTCGCGCGGCGCTGTCAGACGCGCGCCGGGTCCACTCCGTGGGCCCGCCGCGCGGCAGGAATCAAACTCACTGCTTGGTCTCATCGTTGAATGTGCTGGCGCGCCGCCGCGCGTGCCGAGCGTCCGCCGACCCCGACCGATGACAAGGCGGCACGCGCCCTGAACCCCTACATCAGTGTTACTCGCACAGGGCCGACAAAACGTGCGTGCCACCTTGAACGACGGACCGGTTGCGTGGGGCGGCGGGGAGAGCATACATTGGCAGCAGTGTTCACAGCCGTGCGACAGGATTGCCGATCAAGTTTTGGGCCTGTTCCCTGAATGGGGTACGGGTGCAAGTGCGGGGGGAACCTTCCGGCGTGGAAGAGTGATAACCGCCAACTTTCAATGATTTGAGCCCGCGCGTGCGGCACGCTTGGGGGGGTGGGGGAAGGGTGGGACGCAGGAAAGGCATTGGCGGGGCTGGGCGCGGGCCGCCGCGCCTGCGGCGCGCGCGCGTGCCGCGGCCGGCGGCGCTCTGGGCGGCGCCGCGGCGCGGAGAGCACGCGCGCGCGGCGCAGGCGCGGCGGCGCCAAGAAAGCAAGCGCGCAGTGCGCGCGCGCGGCGCGGGGCCGGCGGCGCGGGGCGCGGGGCGAAGGGGTGATGCCGGCCGTCAACGGCGCGGCGGGGGCGAGTATTGGTGGCTTCGTTGGCATAATCAACAGGCAAAAGGGTTCCGACAAAGACGAATCGGCCGTTCGACACAAGAGGTCGCCCTGCCCTCTGAAAACCGAAGGCAGCGTCACAGGTGGTGCCGTGGGTAGAAAAACTGGGCGGACGCCGCCGTGCGGCGGCGGCGGCGGCCCGACCGGGGCGGCTGCACAGGAAGTCGCGCTGCGCCGGCTCTCAGCCGGGCCCCCAGGGCGGGCGGCGGCTCGCGGGCTCGCTTTTGGTCCCTGCCGGCGGCAAACGCGAGAATGGTGACGGGCTCATGTAGGGGGCAACAGCAGTTTGCAGCGCGCGCCTGTGCGTGCGGCTTCCAAAGTTTCCTTCTCACTGGTCAAGCTTTGAAGAGGGTGGATGTGGGACAAGCCTGGGGTGGTGTGATGCGGTGCGGTTATGGGACATAACAAGGCAGCGGAAGGCGAACGGGCGGGGGCACTCGTCGAAAATGTGGGATGTAGGCCGTGGACGAGCAAATCGTAGGCGGAAGGTGGGGCAGCTGAGCAGTGCTGGGGCCGCGCGGGCAAATGCAGCAGCAAGCAGGGCGCCAAAGGCGCCGGGGAGGGGGCCAAGCGCGAGTAAGGGGGCCGCGCGGCGCGGCGAGGCGGTATGCTCAGGCGCCGCGGGGGGTTGGTGTGTGTGCGCGGGCCACACGGTGGTAGGGTCGGGCGGGGCGGCCGCGAGGAGGGGCGGCCGCGGGCGCCGCTGCTGCGGCGGCAGAAGCTCGTGCGCCGCCCCGCGCCCCCGGCCGGCGGCGGTCTCGTTGGACTCTAACCCCCAATTTAAGATGAGGTAAAGAACGAGGTAGCACAGCGGGGTGGGGGAGGCAAGTGCGCAGTGGGAAAAACCACCCAGATGCGGTTTCCAACGGAACGCGCGCCGCCGCCAGCCCCCGCAAAGCGGGGGCCAAGGGGCGCGTGGGGAGAGGCAGCTCATGCGGAATCGGCGGCTGAGCGGTTTCCAAAGGGCGACCAAGCACGCCGCATCCGGCCGTGGGCGGAGCCGCGCGCAAGCACACGCGCTTGGCCGGGCGGGACGCGTTGAGTGCATCGGGCTGCGGCGGCGGAGTCGCTGGCAATCTGGCTGTGGTTTGGCTGAAGGCGCTCATCGGCGGCTCGAGCAAAGCACGGCGCCGTGGCGTGATGCCTTGCGAGGTGTGGAGGGGGCCGCCGCCGCTGGCAACGGGGCGGCGGCC
>NW_014012664.1:15429-17510 GCF_000611645.1 Monoraphidium neglectum
GCCGCCGGGGGAGCGGGCGAGGGGGCGGGGCGGCCGGTTTGGCCGCGCCCTCAGACAAGTGCTTGAGGTGGGGTTGAGGCGGGGAGGGGGACGCGCCGTGCAATGAGCGGCCGCGGGCGGAAGAGACGGCGGACGGGCGCCGCAGGGAGCGCCTGCCGGCGCGCGGGGGGCGCGAGCGCGCGGCATGACAGGGTGCGGCGAGTCAACGGGATGCAGGGTAGGGCAGGGTGCAACGGGGTGCGGGCGGGGGCGATGATACGATGGGTGGTAAGGGGATAGCGGCATCCGTTGGGCAGTGCATACATAAGTTGGAGATGAAAAGTCTGTGAAGGACCGCTGACCTGGCACGAGGGTATACACACACAGGAACGCCGGCGCGAGCGGGGGCGGGGGCGCCGCGGGCGCCGCGCCGCGCGGCAAGAGCGGCGGGGTTGGTGCCGCGGCGCTTGCTCGTCAAAGCGCCACACCACATGGGTTCGTTTTGTTGGACCGGCCGCATGCTTTGGTTCCGCCGTCTTTGGCGCCGCGTTTCTCATGGGATCAAGGGCGGAGAGGCGCCCGGGCGGTCGCGAGGCGGGGGCTGAGGGCAGATCCGCCGCCCTCGCCGCCGCCCGCCCCATGTCGCCTCCTCAGGCCGCCGGCCCCACGCCCATCCCGCAGGCGCCGACAACTCCCCCCATCCCGCCAAAGGCCCCGCCGATCTCCTCCCCCACCAACCCCGGCTCCCGCCTGCCGACCATCGTTCCACTTAGGTCGTCCCCCCGCGTCGCCTGCAGCCATCCCGCCAGCTTCGCGGCGGCTTCCGCGAACGTCGGGCGCGCGGCGGGGTCGCGGGCGAGGCAGCCGCGGGCGAGATCGTCGAGGGCGGGCGGAAGGCCGGCGGGCACCTCCAGAGATCTCCCCAGAGCTGACACCTGGAGGACCACCGCGGTGTGGCTGAGGCCGGCCCAGGCGCGGGTGCCAGTGAGCATCTCCTGCAGCATGACTCCGAATGAGTAAACGTCCGAGGCCTGCGGGAGACAGGGATGGGCGGGGCGGCAGAGGGGAGGGACGGTTGGCTGATGAGGAGGGGGAGGGGGTTGGGGGCAGCCGCCGAGGCGATACCTGGGAGGGCAGCCAGCGCGTTTTGGGGGGCCCAGGGAGATAGCCCGTCGGCCGGGGGGCCGAGGCGCGGCCTGGCGCGGGGGTTAGGTGGGGCGGCCGTTGCTGCGGAAGACGCTGCAGTGTTGCGCGTGCGCAGCGGCGCTGGCACCCAGGGTCCTCACCCGGGCAGTCACTACCCAACCCCCCAAAACAAACACACACACACACACACACACACACACACACACACACATATACACACAACAACAACAACAACAACAACAACAACAACAACAACAACAACAACAACAACAACAACAACAACAACAACAACAACAACAACAACAACAACTAACACGTCACTACATGCGAAGGCCACACCACCGCCCCCGATTTCCCCCGCAAGCGACGCGGTCGAGCGCCCACGTGTGCCAACGCCTCCTCAAGCAGCACCTCTGGCGCCACGCGCCCACACCCAACCCAACACCCTCAACGCCCACACCTGACAGGCCACACAACACACACACACACACACACACACACACACACACACACACACACACGCGCGCGCGCGCGCTTCCCCCCCACCTGCGTGATCGCCCCCTCAAGGAGCACCTCTGGAGCCACGTGCGTCACCGTGCCGTACCCGTCCCTGCTCAGCCGCAGCCGCTCCCCCGGCGCCGCCAGCCGCCGGCACAGCCCAAAGTCGCCGACGCGCGCGGCGGGGAACGCGGGCGGCGCGCCGGGCGCGGAGGGGGCGGCCTGCAGCATAATGTTGCCGCCGCACAGGTCCTGGGGGTTTCGGGGGGGATTTCAAGGAGATTCGAGGGGTTGGAGACGTACTCGGGGGAACATTGAGGGGTGTCAAGGGGGAGGGGGTCATACTGCTTGGGGTGCTGAAGAAATGTTGAAGAGCTGTCGGATCCCAAGGTGTTGTTTCAAGGCCGGCAGCCGGCCGCTCAGGGGCGGGACGGGGGGCGGGACGCGCCCTGCAGGGC
>NW_014012664.1:18160-19992 GCF_000611645.1 Monoraphidium neglectum
CGCGCCCTGCAGGGCCCGTGCTCGTGCCCCGGCCCCGGCCCCGGCCCCCGCCCTCGCGCCGACCCCGGCCGTCGCCCGCCCCTGCCCGCGTCCTTGAGTGCGACCACCGGGGGGAGCGGTGCTTCAGAAGTGGCGGCGTGCCCCACGCCTTGCCCTTGCAGCCGCAGCTCACCCCATGCCATTCCCCCCCCCCCACACGCACCCTTGATAAAAGCCACACGCACACACACGGACACACACACAAGCAAGAAAAGCAACCTGCGGGCAAGCACCCACCCCATGCACGACGCCGCGCTTATGCAGGTAGGCCATCGCGCCCGCCACCTCCAGCGCCGTCAGCGCGACCTGTGTTGGCGGCGCAAGTTGGGTAGGGTTGCGGGTGGGGGAGAGCGCGGCCAACGCAAGCAGGAAGGGCGATGGACGCGGCGGGCGCAACAGGCGCGGCGGCCGGCGGGGCGGCCGGCGTCGCGCGGCGCGCACGTCAGACGCCCGCCAACGTGGAGCAAGGGAAGGCGCGCCCGCATCACGAAGCGACACGACATGGGCGCTCAGGCGCTCGCGGCGTGCGGGGCCGAGCGACGCGCGGCGTGGCGCAGGGCGCGGCGGGGGGCGCCGAGTGCGCGCGGCGCGCGCCGCGTTTCCCAAAGCCGCGTTGACCTGGCGGAGGTCGGTTGCGCCGCGCGTGGGGTCCCTGTCGGTCCTGAACCACCCCTTGATCACCGCATCCTGTTTTGGTTGAGCAGGGCCAACATGATTTAATGGGTTGGCTGGTAGGGAGATTAAATGGATAAGTTGGATGTGATTATTGCACCGATTAGGTGAATAGGATGCCCGGGTCAAGAAACTCATGATGGAGTCGAGGGACGAGGAAAGGAGGACAAGGGGAAAGAAGGGGGAGGGGGGTTGCGGACACGCAACTGGCGTGCGGCTGCGAAAGGGGGCGTCGAGCTCCGACGCGCAAGCGGCGGCCGGCGCGGAGCGTTGCGGCCCAGAGAACACCGTCGGACTCCGATCGTGCCGCGATGGCAGGGTTGAAACAGCATCCAGATTGGAACAATACCGCCAAGATAACACAGCATCCCACCAACAACAACGGCGCTCAACACGCACACACACACGCACACACACACGCATGCACACACGTATGCACGCACGCACACCCACCCTCTCACCCCAATCGAGCCTCTGTCACAGTGCTCAAACAGCATCCAGCATAAGATTATGGCACCGTGACAACACTGCCAACACACAACAACGGCGACACACACCCACACACACACATCACACACTCTCTCACCCCAATCGTGCCGCGGTCGCAGTGCTCGAACAGCATCCAGCACACCTCCCGCCCCGCCGCCCACTTCCCGCCGCCGCCCGGCGCCGCGGACGCGTCGCCGAACGCGTGGGTGACGGTGCGCATGAGGTTGGGGTGCGCGAGGCCGCGGGTGAGGGCGACCTCTAGTGGGTCACCCTTGGGGTCGCGCGTGATGAGCTGGACGCTGTCGATGATCTGGGGATGAAAGCGCGCGTGTGGAGCGGGTGAGTGTTTGTGAGTGTAATCTCGTGTGTGTGCGTGTGTGTGTGTGTGTGTGTGTGTGTGTGTGTGTGTGTGTGTGTGTGCACGCGCATGCGCGCGAGGCTACGCGTGCACATGCGCACTCACATGCGCGCGGCAGGCGCGTGTGCATGCAACGCTTTGCACACCATGATCCCCCCAGGATGATCCCCCCCAGAATACCCACAAGCTTCCATGCGCCACACTCCACAGCATGAACGACCTCCCCCCTTCCCCCCGCTACACAACCTGACCCACCCCCCACCCACCCCCATCC
>NW_014012663.1:0-18130 GCF_000611645.1 Monoraphidium neglectum
CCTCGCGCTCATGAGCACCACCACCTCGGGCGCCGCGTACAGTTTGGACAGGCCGCAGGGTGGCGTGGAGGCTTTGTCAGTGAGCCCCAGGTCTCCAATCTTGAGGCGGCCGTCGTAGCCCAGCAGGAAGTTGGCCGGCTTGACGTCGTTGTGGGCCAGGCCGGCGGCGTGCATCGCGCCGAGGGCCTCGGCCAGCTGGCGCAGCACGGGGGCGAGCTGGTCGGGCGACAGGCGCGCCCGGCCGGTGCGGTACCTGTGGCCAGTCATCACGTGGTCCAGGTCCCCCGCCGCCAGCTCAAACAGGTGGTAGGTCGTCACGCAGTTGTCGCCGCAGGCAGACACGATGGGCCTCACCACGCGCGCGTGCGCCGCCGCGCCGCTGAGCTGGTGCTCAAACGCGCCCTCCTCTGAGTCACCCTTGGTGTCGCACTTGAGCGCGTAGCTGCGGCCCAGCAGCGCCACGCGCCGCACCTCGCCCTGGCCGCCGGCGCCCAGGGGCGCCCCGGCGGCGAACACCTCATCCGCGTCGCACCACAGTTGCGACTCGAGCTCGGCATACAGCTCGCTGCCGCACGGCGCCCACTCGCCGCGCGGCAGGTGCGCAGTGTCAATGTTGCAGGGCGCAGCGGGGACCTCGCGGCCGCTGGCGGCGTCGGGGGATGTGCTGCGGCCCGTGTCGGTGCTGCAGCTGTCTGGCGTCTTGAGCCCGGCGGCGGCCTCGGGGGCGATGGATGTGGAGAGGTCGAGCAGGGCGGTGATGCTGATGTCACCGCTGGAGGTCGCGATGGAGGTGGCGGTGATGTCGGGACTGGTGTCCGTGGTGAGGGTGCCGCTGCTGCTGCAGCCTGAGGACGCCCGGGAGCGCCTGCTGGTGGCGCAGCAAGCGGTGAGCCTGGTGGAAGCAAGGGCACAATTTGGGTGGGGAAGTGTGAAGCGGCTTGCTTGAGAAAGAGCATAGATGGCAAGCCGGCGATCCGCCAGCTTTGCTCGTTGCCCTCACGATCGCCTGCAACAGGCTGCTTGGCTGGAGGCGTGACGCTGGCGCCTGATCACAGTGTGCGCCAATCGCCTGAGCGCGCTGACGCAACGGACCGGCGCACTTGCCCCGCAACCTGGCGCGCGCCTCACCTCTTGCACAGCAGAAGACTGTCGTCGCAGGCAGTGGAAGATGCAGAGGCGGAAGGTGGCGGCGCGGCGGCCGGAGGGGCGCGGCCTGCGCGCCGCCGCCGAAGAAGCTTGGCGCAAACGACAGCCGCGGCGCAGC
Source organism: Monoraphidium neglectum (assembly GCF_000611645.1). Lineage (NCBI taxonomy): Eukaryota > Viridiplantae > Chlorophyta > Chlorophyceae > Sphaeropleales > Selenastraceae > Monoraphidium > Monoraphidium neglectum. The sequence goes on from NW_014012663.1 coordinate 1,265, forward strand.
CGGCCACGGCAATCATGGCGGCGCCGCCGGCTGCCCGGCCAACAGCACGCATTGCGCAGCTTGGGTGGGCGGCGACGGGCTGGTCGAGAGCAGCGACATCTGTGCCGTCGGCGGCGTTGGTGGTGGCGTTGCTGCTGGTGCAGCTGCTGCTGCTGCGGCTCGGCAGAGGGATTGCGGCGGGAAGAGATATGGTCGGGGCTGTTGCGAATCAAGTGTATGGTTTATTGCGCCTTTGCATACACAGCTGCCTGTTGTCTGAACCAGGCAGCTGGCACACACTGGCTTGCGCAGCGCACAACAACGCAAAGCAGCGATGCGCACGCAGACAGCCAGATCATGCGCCTGACCTCAGCAGTTCTGTGTCGAGCTTCCGATCGTCAACCAATACCCTGAGTCCCATGCTGCAGCCTGAGATTGGGTCCGCAGAGGCTGCCGGATCGATGTGATGCAATAGATCAGCGAGTTGAGCCACGGAATGATGTTCGGATGCCTTGCAGTATGGGTGCGAATTATGTACCGTATCGAGCGTCGGTCTCAATGAAACTCGCGGGGGTTGTGTAGGCCCATTATTGGAAGTGGAAACATCCCGGGAGCGTTGACTCATTGACTTTGTGAATTACAAGCCACATGAGAAAGGCACATCACCACACAATCATGAGTATAAGCACAGCAGATGGTGCAGCACATAGCATGTATCATGTGCGATCATCGCGCTGCCCGGGCATGTGTTGCTTGAGATCGACAGACACTCATGGGGGCGTTGCCAAAGTCCACCGACCTTGTCTGTGGCGCCTTGTATCATCAGAGCACAGGGCAAAGGCTAGCCTCAATGCAGGAAAGCTGCTGTCAAGCCGGCGGCTGTTCTGTAGCAGGATCACCTGACACCTTGTGCGGGCGTTGACAGCGGCCAAGCGGGTCCCGGCTGCTGCAGTGACAATGTTGTGCAATTGCCCCAGTGCCTGGATACACTCCACTGCCAAAGCGTAGGCCCACATCTTGCACTGCGGAGGCAGCTGGTGCTGTATAGCTGGTCACAGAGCTTGCCGCCAGTTTTGACGATTAGTACTGGACAGCAAGCATCAATGGGCCGGGTGAAGGTTCGATCCTGTGTGTAATATCTGATGGTGAGTGATCACACCACCAGAGCTGCATCGACTTCATGGCAATCACGCGGTTTTGCCTGCCCATAGCATCGACCCAGGCATGCTGCGTGCCGGCTTGTCAGAAAACCTGAAGAGATGAGACGCTTGCACGAGTAGAGTAGATTATAGACCGGGGGCTGAGCACCCAGTATGCTTTAAGGACGGGCGCAAGGGTCAGGGCGGCTGCACGTGCCCTCGCTGCCCCACCGGTGTGGGGGATCTGGAGGCCCCCTTGGGCGCCGAGGGGGCCCTCACACAGCCATGCGTGGGGGCGTGTGTGCCGGACAAGACCTTTACTGGAATCTAGGGTGCCCAAAAGGCTATCAAAACTCCCTGTCATCCACTGGCTGTGTCTGGATGCTAAGGGCTAAACAGGTTGTGTGTGTAAAAGGGCAGGCTGTACTGGGATGGTAGCTGCGGTATTTGCCCCTAGACCAGAGCATCAGACCCAACCATCGCCAGTTCCTGCTTATCTCCTGGACTGCTGAAGTGAATGCATTTGCGTTTTCATGAGTTGGATTTGATGCTTGTGCTAGGCTGAGCATTTCTGGATCGTGTTTGATCGTGCTGCTGACAGTGATATTTTTGATCTACGAATCACAGCCAAAGCCTGTGCAGGCTCCTCCATAATTACTACACGAATGAGAAGCGCATAACCAACCAAGAGGTCCAATCTTGCGCGCTGCAGCAGGCCAGCCTGGCTGTCGCTGCACTGCCGCTGCTTGCGCTGGTGTGTGGATGTTTGCGATCCTTCGTCTACTCCACTGCGACTCAGGCCCTTAGGTGAATGCTTGACTCTTATGAGCGTGGAGCGCTACGAATACCACCACAACCAGCATGAGAAGCCCCCAACAGCCCTAGCTGCTGAGAGTCTCGCCCCCCATGCCGTGTCATGCCCCCATGCTGTGTCATGCTGGGCCTTGCGACCCTCAGCTGTCTGGCGCCCCTGCCCCCTGCTTTCGATACTAATTCAAGGCCTTGATAATCCCAACACCGCAGACAGGACACCCGTGCCGCCAATTCTGCAGAGCGCGAACACGTCATGGACGGCAAGGTGCGCGCCCAGATGACGCCGCCGGTCACATCGCTGCGCTGCTCGTCGCTGCGTGGCTTCTCATGCTGCCCCTGTCACTTAGAAGCCACTATTACAGCGGGTTCGGCGCCTCTCGAATCTCCGCATGTGCGCGATACGCATGAAAGTGCATGGGTGCGGCTGTGCAAATCCCTTTCAAGACGCAGCAGCCCGGCCCAGCTTCATTCACACCTGCTCCTTCACGACCCGTGGACGCTGTGAATCAGCTGGGTCTTCCTCCTGCGCATGCGCACCTCGGCAGGTGATTATCGCAGAACGCATGCATCCCATCCTGCCTGCCGACCCACACTGACCCCTGTTTTGTTGCTGCAATGAAAACCCGATGCCTACCCCAGGGACGCTAGCAGGTGGCCAATCCTGAGTGGAACGCCACCATGCACGACTGCAAGGAGTTGCCAGAGGGCGACGCAGCGCCCTACACCGCCGCGCCCTCCTCCTCCGCCCACGGCGCCGCCCTGCGCGCCAAGCGCGCGTCCACAGAGGCGCGACCCAAAGCGCTGCTGGAGGGGCTCTGTGACTGCAAGGACTGGGAGCTCAAGGCCGAATCCAACATGAAGCTGTCAAAGGTGGGCGCAATAGCGCAGAGGAACATTGCAAGGAGTGCTATTGAGTTGAAGGGGCTGGGCTTTGCGTTGCCATCGCTCGAGGCTCGGCGTTGTGCATCTGGGTTCTGAGCCTTCCTCGCAACTGCGGGGTGGCTGCTGGAGTGGCACGTTTGGCGCACGCATGCAGCAAGCTGAAGCATAGTCGTGCTTCTCGCTCTGCCATGCACAGCGCGTCCCTCCGCCAACAGGCATAATCATCAGGCCCCGCGTCACACACAGCTGCCGTGGTCGTGGCCGCGCCTCCTGCACCCTCCTCCCCTGCCCAGCACAAGGCACACTCCCTGGCGGTGTTGCTGGCCGAGCCCGAGGCCTCTACCACTGGCCCCATCGCCGCTACCACAGCTACCACCGCGGCCACGGCCACCACTAGCATCAGCAGCAACAGCAACGGCCCCATCCAGCTCAACATCACCATCGCCCCCGCCAACGCCCCTTGCCAGGTCAGCGGCTCCGGCAGCTCCCCGCAACGCCATACGTTGGCATGCCACAGCCAGCTCACGCCGTGCCAGGCATCGCAAGTTTCATGGCATGGCGTGTCCAATATTTGGAGTCTAGGACATTTCTGGAATCCATATCATAGTCGTGTTGCAGTACTGATGTGATCATTGGTTTTCCTACAAGCTGGTGTGTGCTTTGAGGCTTTGGTCCCTCACATGCGCCCCGCCACGGGCCCCAAACTCTTGGCCCCTCACATGCGCTGTGTGCATCAACCCCACCAGGAGGCCGAGGCGCGCGCCGCGCGCGCGGAGGCAAGCGCGGCGGCGGCCGACGCGCGTGTCGCACGCATGAGGGATCACCTGGAGCGCCAGCTGCGCAAGAGCCAGGACCAGGCGGTGGGCGGGGCGCCACCATGGCTCACCCCTGACCTTCATGTGCCCGGCAGCACACGCCTGTGCATCAGGCCGCTGTCCATCAGCTGCTGGCCAGCCGCCAATCACAAATCTGCAGCGTACCTGCTGGCTTCGACCAGGCCCTTCCTCTCAATCCGCATTGCGCAAACAACTTGGCAACAGGCGGAGCTGGAGGTGGCCAAAGCGCAGCTCCGGGAGCTGGCGGCGTGCAAGGCGCGCGCGGCGGACGCGCTCCGCGGCCAGTTTGACGTAGGTCGGGCGTGCAGCGCCACGGGCGCTCTGGGGAGCTTGCGAGCTCACAAGCCTGGGCAGCCGGCTCTCTATCGCTGCCGCTGGCTGCACAGGGCCGGGTGCTTGTCGAATCAAATCTGCGCTGCCCAATTGGGCCGGCTCAAATTGCACAATGGCTTCTCAAGGGTCCACACGTACATGGCCAACAGCCAGCACATGATGCCTAGCCACTGGTGGCCTGTGTTGCTTGCAGGACCTGTTGGAGGCAAACAGCGCGCTGAACGCGCTCAAGCCGCACCAGGCCAAGTCGCGCATGTCGCGCACGGTGAGCTGGGACCCTGCAGGATTCTGCAGGCCCACGCACAGATTTGCACTGAAATCGACGACTGAAGTCATGCAGCTGCGGCCACCCTTGCTCCCTGCGGCGATCCAATGCCTGCGGGCGCAGGTTGCCTTTGCCTTGGAGCGCTACGCTACCTGGGTTCCCGACAAGACACATCTTCACACAAAACAATTGTATACCCGCCCTTCAACTGTCACTCCTGCAGACCCGCTACAACGACCGCGCCGCCTGAACAATCTGCCATGCTGTCTCAGATCACCCGAGCCTATGTCGTACCACCGCCGATGGCGCAGCAACGCGCCCCAAATGCACATGAACAAACCGCCCAGTGCGACAGCAGCTTTGCACGTCTTGCCCGTCTGTGTGTCTGCTCATGACTGCCTGGCAATCCTGAGTGTCCCACTGCCCGTCACCGGGGATGAGCCATATGAACTCCTGGCTGTTCTGTATGGCTTCTGCATTGCACCTGCCTTTCAATAACATTGCGCAGCAACCACCCTATCTGACCGATCAACCATCTTGAGCAGCACAGCAATGGCCCCCCCTTTGCTGACCAGCAAACATGACCCTTTCTTTCACACAGATCATCATTGCCAGCCGCAACGAGCGTCCCCGTCAATTTTCTAGTGTAATACATATGTTTACTTTAGGTAGAAACATTCAACCATCATGCGCAAACTGGCTGTTGCGGCTAGGTGGATGCTGGTGGCATTTTCATTTTTGAAACTGCATTGATCGATGCTGTGCTGGTCTTGTGTACTCATGCCTTGAGGTGATTTCATTGTTCAGAAATGTGCTGAATTGGAGTAATCATCCAGGACGACAGGGCTTAACAGTGCTCAGCAGGGGCAGCAGAGCACCACTCAGGGCCCCAGGGGGGGGGCAGACGAGGAAAGAGCCGAGAGAGAGCAGCAGGATGCAAGACTCGCAGGCGTTGGGGTGACGTGTCTAGAGACAGCAGTCCTCAAGAGGATCAATCGGAGGGCCAAAAGGATCACGCCATCACTTACCTCAGCTTTCAATCAGACACCAGCACAGAAAGCCGCAGCTCCAGCTATCCGCCCGGGCTCTGATGGACTCCTGTGCTTCCAAGCAAGAAGGCCTTACTTGCCAGCTACCAGAAAGTCATTGATGTGCTTGACGCCGTTAGAATGATATTTTGGGCGGGCTTGTAACGGATTCCCGACAGCTGGGATGAAAGGCTGCTGCTGCTGCTGCTGCTGCTGCTGCTGCTGCTGCTGCTGCTGCTGCTGCTGCTGCTGCTGCTGCTGCGGCTGCAATTGCATGACCGAGAGATTTGAAAATGGGATTACAAGGGCAATACGTATGTGCGGCACGACTCGCTTTACATTCATTTATAATGCTTGTAGTGTGAGAATGGCGCCTGCTTCAGTGCAGGAACAGCAAGCAGGTGAGCGGTCAAGCCAAGCTGGAGCTGCGCTGCACCACAGGCTGCTGGAAAGCAACATTGCGCTTTGTGTTGTGGCTAAAGCAAGCTGTGGATTGGGTTGGCGGTGCTTTGGGTGCTGCCAAGCCGGAGGCCCGGTTGGCGGCTGGAACAGCGGGGGCTTGGGCATCAAGTATGGTTGACGGCGCATGTGCGGCGCACAAAAAGAGGAGTGCGCACCAAAAGGCTGCTGGCATGGTGGTTGTTTGGAAAATATAAGTAACTGCAGGTACCACGCAGCGTCTCCAAACAATGCCTGTTGGAAATGCCACCATCAATCTCCTGTGCAACTGGCAAGCTCAGCAGCAAGGCAAGTGGACAGTGGGCCAGGTGGCAGAGCGCATTTGTGGGAGGATCCCCAGTGAGAAGGCAACCCTTGGGGGCGCTCGGCTCATGAGCCGTAGCCAGGATCAAGACACCACATGCTCCTCGGGCAGCGCTGTCCTCTTGATAACTACCAGTCGCTTTCCAGCGTGTGCCGGTGACGCCAAATGACGCTGCACCACGCCGACACCTGCATGCCCCCTGCAAGAACGCCGCCAAGCGCAAAACACTGTGTCTGGCGGGTGGCGGGCATTGGGCCCCCACCAAAGCGGGCCCGTGCACTGTCGGTGAAAGGATGCAGTAAACAGTTGGCCCAATTATCCCACTTCCAGGCCCCTGAAATGCCGGGTGCCAGTGGACCCCTTCGAAAGGTGAGTCACGGCGCCAGGCCGAGTGCCGGTGCGGGCGACAATGCCCCAGGGACCTCGGCCTACATCAGAACACGACAATGTCCTCCCTGTCCCCCTGCGCCCCCTTGAAGCCCAGCTGCTGCAGGCCAGGCAGGACCGCCATCTGGGGTTGGGGTTGGAGAGGGAGGCGAGGGGGCAGCGGGAAAGTGGGGATGCGGGCGGAGCGTGCAGGTAGAATTTGCAGGGGGACGGTGGGGGTGTCCTTGTGCGCGAGAAGAGTGAGTGAGGAGGGGGAATTGTACCCGTGCAACTTGTGCCAGGTGCCTGGATTGGGCAACCCCATCATGGCAAAGGTGGGTTGGCTTGAGAGTTTGGCTGACGTGCGAGCTAGGCGGGTCAGTTGCGCCGCGAGGGCAGCAGCTCGCGGCAGTGGCATTGGGCACTGGTTCGCCGGGGCAGGGGGGTCGGCACGCAGCAGCAGGGCAAGCTTGTGAGCGTGGTTTCGAGCGCGGTGCACCCGTCTGAACCCATGTCATCTTAAATCAATCAAACCATTCGACAACGCGCGGCACAGACGGATACTGCACTTTTGTTGTGAGATTCCTTACGACCAGCTCCCTGGCAGCAATTACATGCCCCCTCCCCTCCCCTCACCTCGATCATGCCAGGCGGGCCGCACATGAGGGCTAGGGAGTTGGGGCCCGACGGCAGCAGGTGCTGCGCCAGCATGTCCAGGGTCACCTGCAGCGCACCAGTCGTGGGCCTGCTGTCAGTGACGAGTGACGGGTGGCCGAGGTGCATGGCAGTACACCGGGTGTCGACAGCTCTGGCTGGCGCTGCGCTTGCCACAGTATCTCGGCGCAACTGGGGTATGAATCAAGCCCAAGGGCGCAGCCTCGGCCAAACAGGGGCTCAGGGATGTCGTCCGCATAACGCAAACAGCCCCGGGGCGACGTGAGGTTGTCAACGTGCGCCACAATCACGGGAGGTGTGCAGCTCACCCTGCCGCTGGAGCCGGCCCAGCCGTGTGGCGGCTGCTCCAGGACGTACCTCACAGTGAACCTTTTTCAGGGGGTTGAATATGGGGGTTGGGGTTAAAGGGGAGGTGAGCGGTTCAGGCGCGCGAGAAGGCGGTGGCAGGTTGTGTGGGTGCGTGTGATGAGGTGGGTGGGCTGGAAGGTGGATTTGCGCATTTGCGCTGGACATGGGGCTTGACGGGATAATTGTGAGGGGCAGGGGTGTGAGTTGGTGATTGTTCGGCCAGGCGTGGGGCGGCCTACGGCTGAACTCCTTAGTACGGCTGCCAGCCTAGTGAGCTGCAGGCTGCACCCTACCAAAATGGCCGGAATGCCCCTAGGAGAACACCACCGTCCAGAATTGAACCCTTTGCGCTAGAAGAACACAAAACACGCATTCACAAAGGTGCAGGCAGTGATCTAACAGAGGCGCTAGGCTTCACGGTTTGATGGTCCAATGGAAGCCTGGCCCGCACCTGTCGGGGTGCTTGGCTGCAAATGCGTCCAGCTCGTGCCGCAGCCAGATGTCGCCCTCCCCCTTGTTTGCATACAACAGCGACAGCCGCGTCGGGTCTGAAGGGTCGCTCAGCGCCTCACGGATGACCTGGTCAAGACGGCCCGGGAGGGGCGGAAGCCAGGGGAGGCACGGTGTGAATGGCGAGGGCGGGATTCTATATGGGGAGCGAGGGGTAGACGGGGGGCGGGTTGTTTGCGGGAGGGCGCGGGCACAGGTGGCAATCAGATACGCGCCTACTGGTCGAGTGACGATGGAGCAGAAACCGGCGTTCAGCCCAAAGCAATGTTTACACAAACCAGGCAGGGAGGCCTCGCCTGAGCCCGCCCCTGGTGCGCAGGCAACAGCCTGCTCGCGCTGGCAGGCCGTCCCCTTGCGCCCCAGCCCGGTGCCTGCCGCGTTGCACCTGCCGCCCCCGGCCCCCCATCTCCTTCCTCGCACCCCCTTGTCCCATGGCCTGGGGCCTGCTGCCTCGCGCCTCGCGCTCTGCAGCGCACGCACCGCGTAGCAGGGGGTGATGCCTGAGCCGCCGGCGACAAAGGACAGCCACCTGGCAGAGCCTGGCCGCCTGTTGAATACGTAGCTTCCCGCCCCCGCGTAGTCAAACTTGCCCATCGGCCCCTTGACACTGATGGTGTCGCCGGGCTGCGTGTTTTGGGTGGAGGTTGGTGGGTTGTTGGGGTTGCGGCTTGAGGGTCGTTCGGGCTCGAGCAGCGCGTTGTGAGCCGCGGGTGTCATGTACACTGACGCTTTACTGACAAGGACTGGGTGCGTTCAAGGGGGCAGGGTCGGTTGCGTACCTCATGCGCGAGGCTCACTCATACCTGTGTCCCCCAATCCTCCACCCCTATGTGTTTATTCTTCGCTCATAGCTCCTGTTTCGCTGCCAAAGGCAGCTCGTGCTCCCCCTCAAATTCTCTTTGCAACCTCCCTCCCCTTCTCGTGCCGCAGCCAGGCTCACCTTGAGCCGTGCCAGGTGCTGACTCATCTTGCCCCCCTCTGGGAACCTGGGGTTCTCCCCAGCCCAATACACCTGATGTGGCAGGCAATTTGGCACCATGAAAAGGAAAATCTACGGTCAGCAGCACGGCAGGTGCCCACGGCTGGGTGGCAAGGGCAAGCTAAGCAGCGCACTGTGGCCGGGGGCAAAGGGCGTTGCTGCATCAGTTGAACCATTTTGTATCAAACTGCGTGTGTTGCAACTGGGCGGGCTGCTGTCCTTACGCCACGGCTTGCTCAAGGAATCCCACGCCCATTTTCAAAAAGCCGCCCATCCCAAGCCTTGGAACTTGCCCCACTGCTCCTTGACCCCAGGAGCTAGCCCCTGACCCAGGCCATGCAAGCAGCTGACCAGCATGTGCGTGCCTGTTCCTGCGCGCACGCAGCCGCGTGAACATCACGCCTGGACCCCCTCCTGCACAACAAACGCGCACCTTAAGCAGCAGATCCAGCCGCCCCAGGTCCCTGTCACTGCTGAGGGGCGTGTAGGCGCGTGCCACCAGCTCCCCGCCGATGTCTGGGGCCGGTTTTTGGAGGGGCGGTTTGATCGGCGGCGTCGCATTTGGGTGCAGGGTCCGTGGTCTGGCGCGAAGGTTCTCGTTTGGGGCAGGATGTGACGTGAACGCAAACTATGCGGACAAATTTGGAACTCGACAGCTGGCGTACGCATGAGCTGAAAAGCTGCACTGGCGGCGCCAAAGCAGCAACGCGGCCCGTTCAAAGCACGTCATGACTTGCCCCTCGCTAACGCAAGGTTAACCCAACCATCAGGCACAACAGCGTGTTCCCCCTTTCCAAAGGGGTTTCCCTTCTGTTGCTGGCAAAGTGTATGAGATGTGTAAATGTGACAATCACACGGCAAGCCCCCAAAAGCGTGTGCTCACCTGCAAACAGAAACACGTGCTTCCCGCACGGCAGCCCGACCCGGTGCTGCGGGCTGGGCAGCGCAAAACGCATGAGGTACGTGTCGTGACTCAGCCGCTGGCTGCTCTCCAGGGGCAGGTTGTACCGCACCCGCGGGTCCGCCAGCGCCACCGGCGCTGACATCACCGCGACGTCATCGGCGGACGGCACCGCGGCCGCGGCGGGCGGCGGCGGCGGGAGCGGGGAGGGGGGCCGCAGCTCCCGGACCTCCGCCAGCACGGCCTCTGCTGCCGTGGACGCGGGCGCGGCTGCTGCTGCTGCTGCTGTGGCGGCGGCGGCGGCGGCGGCCGCGGAGATGGAGGCGGAGGCGGCCACAGCGACGGGCTTTGGTTTGGGGCCGCTCAGGGCGCCGATCCTGAACCTTTTGAGGAGGGCCTTGGCCTCTGCGCTGTGGATGGCGTTGAACTCCTCTGTGGCGTCAACGCCTGTGGTAGATTACATGTGCCATGAAAAGGGCAGTGTTCATGGCTGCGCGTGTGATTGTCTCACACGCGAACGCAGCTGCAACAACGCACACGCACACGCGCGCACACCTGGCATTTGTGGCTGATCAGCAGCTGCAACGACATCACAACCAACTGCACTCCCACTGCTGTCCAATGGGCGTGGCATGCTGGGGTTGGAATGCCGTCTGCCTTTACCTGCCCTCCTGTGCCCACATTCCTCCGCCTCTTCGTCTCACACACCCCACACCACACCTCTCCACGGCCTGCACCCATCCCGCATACCCCACCCCCCTGAGCCTTTCATATCTGAACCACCCACTCCGCCACCCTGCTCACCTGCATTGAGCAGGATGCTCTCAGCCCCCCCAGGGTGGTCATCAAGGTATGACGTCACATCAAACACCTGCCGGAGATTAGCGCTGGCGTCAGTGGTGCCGGCCGGTGTCTGGTCTCAAAGATGGGGCGGCAAGCGGCCGCGCATGCCGGGCGGTCCGGGCCGCATATACAGCAGCATCGCAGGGTAAGGATGGCTAATCAAGGGCGTTCGCTCGTAATCAATAGTGCTCCACAGTAAAGCAGTAAGGGGTCAAGCCGGAGCCCTGCGGTGACAGCAAGCCAAGGGAAAATTTGCCTGTTGTGAGGGCCACCGCACCTCTCCGTCCACTACCATCCAGCATGAGTCATCGGATGCGTGCTTGGACACCTGTGTCCGTGCGTGTGCATGTGCCTAGGTTTCGGTAACAGACATAGACTTGTAAGTGTGCCTGAAATGTGCCAGCTGGCAGGGGCGGACAGGGTTGGGCGACCGTCCGCTGTCGCACAATGCGTTTCAGTTGCCTGCGTGTCACCGCTCTGCTGCCCCCACAGCCGGCACAGGCAGCTCGCACAACGCGCTTCTATTGTCTACAAACGCGTGAGGGACCCTTGCAGGGGTCCAGATGGGCACCGAGCCCCGACCCCGCACCTGCCGCAGCGAATAGAGCGTGTCCGCCGCCGCATGCCCGGCCGCCGCGTTGGCTGCAGATGCTGCACCCAAAGTACCTGGTGCGGGCGCCGGGGTCGCGAGCGACGGCACGACGGACTCTGGCGGCGCCGCTGCGGACTGCGCCGCGGCCGTCGCTGCGTCGACCACGGCAGCAATTACAGCACTGCCGGCGGCGGCATGCGGCGGGCAGCTGGCGCTGCTCAGGCCGCGGGGGAGCCATTGGCGCCGCTGAGGTGTTGGGCGCGGTGCCGCCGCCGCTGCGGCGGCGATGGGGACCCAAATGCTCGCCGCTGCAGCGGCAGCAGCCGCGGCGATCACGGGTGCTGTGGCACGCCCGAGCAATTGCTGGCGCGCAGCTGCCAGCAGCATCACCGCTGTTTGGTATTATGATAGGCTCCGGCAGGGACTAGGGCCAAAGTTCCTATGTCTGCACCCTCGGAGGCGCCTTGGCAAACGTAGCTGGTGATGCAAGAGCGCGGCAGGGCGCACTGACAATGAGACAACTGTCTTGAGTGGTGACGCGCTTTGAACGGAACGGCGCAGGGCGACACGATTCAGTCAGAGGATTGATGATAGTTGAAATGAACGCATTGGGTACGTCGAACGCGAGTCTTCTTGGTTGTATTCGCCAGGTGACCCCTTCCGGGTGGCCCTTGCCGGTAATACACGTAGTCGACCATCCCTCTTCTGGGACGAGAATAAGCCAACCTTTGACGTTTGGGCTGCTATAGCATTTCCACGTCTCGCTGGTGCTGCACGGTGTCGGAGGTCAGATCCCAGATACCGCCGAAAGCAAAAAAGCTCCTGATCATCAACCCCCTGCAGCATCATGAGGCGTGGATCAACCAAGCTGATGCGTATGGCGATGGCGGCCGGCGCCCGAGCCTCCGCCCAGGGCGGCGCAGTGGCCGCCACTACAGGGCCTGCCGCGGGCAACGTGGCCACTGTGCTGCGCCGCGCCGCGCCCGCCCTGGCGCCATTCGTGCAGCTGCGCGGTTTCGCTGCGGCCGCGCAGCCAGCGCTGCAGACTGACATGTTCTGCTTCCAGGTATGCAGTCAAGGCATGGGTTGGGCAGCGCCAGGGGCGGCCCCTCGCGCTGCAGGGGCCGATGACCGGGCGTCGCCTGGCAAAGTTGGCAGACCGGACTAGCTGCGGCGCGGAGCAGCGCAGCGTGACGCATGCCCCATGCCCAAGCCACCCTAGATACATCCAGCCTCAAGCCCAACCAAGCGCAAACCAGCAACAAATTTGACCCAGCCACAGACGGCCTTTCATCATGCGCACACCGAGCCCAAAATCGAACCACCAGCCCATCATCTTCGCCTGCGTCGGCCCTCTCCCGCCCCTTGCAGTGCGAGCAGACGCAGGACGGCACTGGCTGCACCACCACCGGCGTCTGCGGCAAGACGCCCCTCGTGGCCGGCCTGCAGGTGGGAAGGGATCTGAACATGATGGCGATGTTGTTGATGAGGGGAGCTGCACTGCCCACAGCCCGTGTGTGCGGCCAGCCCGGCGGCCCAGCAGCTGCGTCGTTTGGGCTGCGTCGCGGCGTAGCACTCAAGCGGTGCAAGCAAATGCATAACATGCATTGGCGCTTGCAGCACTATACAACTGGCTTGCATCTTCTGGCCCCAATACTCCATCATGCTGCCAGGATCGCACGTACTCATCCGTCCCAATCCCCGCACAACCCGCCCTGCTGCGCGCATCCCCCAACTCCTCTCGCACGCACGCACGCACGCACGCACGCACGCACACACACACACACACACACACACACACACACACACACACACACACGCATGCAAGCACACACGCATGCAAGCACACAAGAGCGCAAGAACACACGCACGCACACGCACACACGCCCACCCAACCCCCAGGATCTGACCATGTACTCTCTCAAGGGCCTCGCGGCCTGGTCCCTGGCCGCGCGTGCTGTCGGTGTCATCGACCCCGAGGTTGGCCGCCTGTGCGCGCTTGATGCTGTTGTGGCAAGCGTGCGTGTGCCTGCGTGCCTGCGTGCGTGCATACGCATGGGTATGCATGGCAGTGGGTGGAGGGCCGCACGCATTTGGTGCTTCCCACTAGCAGCCCTGGGCCATAGGTCCGACCTTGGAAACTTGCCGTGTGTGCGAGCGCATCGTGCCGCAGTGCACAGTCACCTGCGCGCTAGTCGCCTCGGCCAGGGCCGGCTGCACACACGTCTACGCTAGCCTCTGTTGACTCTGCAGATAGATAGATAAGTTACTCATGCCATAGCATCACTGCCATCGGCCCCTCTGCACTCCTCAAACTCGCAATCATATTACAGATTGACACTTTCATCAACGGGTCTGTCTTTGCCACCCTCACCAACGGTGAGACGGCACGCGCCTGCTTTCAGCTTGTTCATGAGGCGGCGCTGCTGCAGGCCCCACGGTGCTCCACTTTCGAGCGCTGCGGCTGGCTTGCCCCAAACATCAGAGCCTCTCGGCTGCTGTTCATGCCGACGCCCTGATCCGAACGTTCAGGTCAATGCCCGACAGCGCCCCCTGCATTATATTGTGACTGATTCCTGACAACACACCTCCCGTAATCCCTCGCCGCCAGTCAACTTTGATGACGCGCGCTTCGTGGAGATCCTGCAGCAGGCAGACGCCTTCAAGGCGCGCCTGGCGGCAGCCGTCAAGGCCAAGGGGGGCGCGCCGCCCCAGGGTGCCTCCGCTGAGGAGCTGGGCTGGGGGGCTGCCGGGCTGCCGCACCCCGTGTCGTGGAGCGTGCCCAAGGGGGCGGGCGCCAAGGAACTGCAGCGCATCTCGCGCCAGGTGGGCTGCTCAATCGGGTGGGGGTGCCGGGCTGTGGCTTTTCCGAGGGGGTGTTGCTGGCCCCGCCAGCCGCAGCCGAGCGGAGCAGGTTGCCTTGGATGCTACGTTCAGGACACTCTGTGCCACAGCTGTGTGTTCGATTGAGATTTATGGATAAAGCATGCAATTGGATCAAGCATGCAATTGGTACCCAAAGCACACCCGTTCATAAAACCGGCCCGCACACCACCTGAACCCTCAGGTGGGCGTCGACGCGCGCCGCCGCACCCTGGGCGCCACCCTGGCAGGCCTGCAGGAGTGCCTCGCATACGGTGGGCGGGCGGGCGGGTGGATGAGTGCGTGGGGGGGAGTCATTGGCGCTGGGTTGGCGTTGGTTGCGGCCTGGTTTGTGTAGGGCGCACACCAGGCCTCGCAGCTGCCGCCTACCCTGTCCAGCAGTTGCCCAGGCCTATTTCCTGCTGCTGCGTTTTGCCCTGATGCTGTGTCTGGACTGCCCCTGCACACAATCACGCCTGTTCCTGCTCGCCTGCTTGCCCATTTGCCCAACTGCGTCCCTAGCAAGTTGTGCGCTTGTCTGTTGTACTTCTTACGTGCCCCTGCTCTCTCCCTCACACTTCATGGGCACCTGCCCGCCCCCAGGCATCAAGGGCGTCGCCGCCTACACCCACCACGCCGGTGAGCCGCGCGCCTGCTCCTCCTCCGCCGCCGCCGCCTCAACTCCCGCTCATCCAAGACCAGATTTGCCCTGCAACCGGCAATCAGAACACACTCAGGAGTCCCTTCAATCGTTCAGCATCCCCAGCCACCTCAAACCCCCCCAATATATTCTTGTCTACCCTTCCCGCTGCGCCCTACCTCTAACGATTCCACGAACTCCACATGACATTACCTTAACACATACATGCAACCCCTCGCCTACGCAGACATGCTCGGCGCGCGCGACCCTGCCCAGTACGCCGCCATCCAGGAGGCCCTGGTGTTCCTGGCCTCCCCCGCCGCCAAGGACGCCGGTGCCGTGCTGGAGTGGCTGCTGCGGCTGGGGGGCGTCAACCTCAAGACCATGCAGATGCTGTCCGAGGCCCACGCGGGCAGGTGGGGCCGCGAGTTTGCGCGTTGTTCCCAATTTTGGAGCAGCGCCGTGGCGCGAGTTTGGCCAGGCAGCGCACCAGGAGGCGGCGGTGTCATGCCGCAGCCAGTGAATGCCGCCGACCCCGCCGCCTCGGCGGCCTGTCTGCCTGTTGCAGCGGTCCATTGGATCAGTTTTGCAAATGAAAGACTGTCCGCTCGCCTCTTTCCCTCATCCTCGAACCTGTCCCAGCCATGCACGCACCCACATCACCACTCCCCAACCCTACCTGGCGCCTGCTACCCCCAGGTTTGGCGCCCCCGAGCCGACCCAGGTGACGCTGTCGGTGCGCCCCGGCCCCTGTATCCTCGTCAGCGGCCACGACATGGCGGACATGGACGCCCTGCTGCAGGCCACAGAGGGCAAGGGCATCAACGGTGAGCCCCTTGGGAACGGCGGTGCGCGCAGGCGCCCCTTCGAGGCTGGGGTGCGCCATCACTCTGTCACCGAATCATTGTGGCTGGCGGCGATGAAAGGTTGCTCGCCGGCGGGGGTTCTTGGTTGGCGGCGGCCGGGCACATAGACGTGTGGATGAGGAAAGGGGCCTCGCTTGTGAGTCTAGTGCGTACGCCCTGTTTGTACTGCCGACGTCGGCCCCCTTCCAGAGCATGCCTTGCCCCTTGGGCCCAAGCCCTTCCTCCCACGGCGGCCTGTTGACATCAACCCATGCTGGCCTGGATCAACCCTCTGCCTCCAGTCTACACTCACGGCGAGATGCTGCCGGCCCACGCCTACCCCGGGCTGAAGAAGTACCCCCACCTGGCAGGGCACTACGGCGGCCCCTGGCAGCTGCAGAAGGTGGGGCAAGATTGGTCTGGCCAGGCCGTTGGGGGTGTGTGGTCCAAATGCGTGAGAACGGCTTGGTCTGGGTAGGGCGGGGGTGGCTGGGCCGGGTCAGGGTTGCTTTTGCTGCCCTTATTATCAAAGGAGCCGCTTGCGCACACCCAACACCTCGCGGGCGAAATTGTCGCGATGCGCCGCGCCGCCTGCGTGCGTGTCACTCCGCGACGCGTAATGTCGCAGCCACGGACCCTGCTTACCCATGCAACCCCTCCATCCACCCCACCCCACCCGCAGCGCGAGTTTGCGATGTTCCCTGGCGCCATCCTGGCCACCACCAACTGCGTGCTGGAGCCCCCCAAGAGCTACAAGGACCGCCTCTTCACCACAAACGAGGCCGGCCTCACGGGTGGGGCTGGCAATGGGGTGCACATGTGGGGGGGCCACCAGCCAGCAGACGATGAAGGTCAAGCCAAGAGGGGACAGTGTCGCAGCTGACGGGCCCCCTCTCAAGCCTGCCAGCGCGCCCCCTGGTCTGCCTGCCAGCAGCCTTACTTTTGGCGTGCTTTTATGCAGGCTTGCTGCTGTCTGCACAGATGCGTGGGGTTGCCGCGCGTGCGTGTGAACCCTGCTGCACTGCTGCTTACCACCGCCCGACCATCCAGCGCTCCTCTCCCCCTGATTGAACGCCATCTCCCCATGCCGGCCCTTGATGCGCCCAGGCGTGAAGCACATCGGCGACGCCAAGGGCGGCCCCAAGGACTACTCTGCGCTCATTGCCAAGGCGCTGGAGTGCGAGGGGTTCAATGATGAGACGTCACCAGAGCTGGACCAGGGGCACCCCGGCCACTTCACCACTGGCTTTGGGCACCAGGTGGGTGG
>NW_014012662.1:0-18101 GCF_000611645.1 Monoraphidium neglectum
GCCCCCAACCCCGCGGCGCTGCACCGCTGGGAGCTGGTGCGTCTGCTGGCCCGGTTCCGCGCGGCGCGGCGGCGCCAGCTGCTGGAGGCATGGCACTCGACGGTGGAGGGCGCGGTGCGGCGCGCAGAGGATGCCGCGCGCGTGGCCGAGGTGGCGGCCTGGAGGACGCTGGGGCAGGCGGTGCAGGTGGGCTGGGGAAGGTGGCAGGGGGTGAGGTGGGGGTGGGGGCTCGGCTGTGGCGCGGCTGTGGTCTGGGCGGACTCAGCAGGAGGGGCTGTGCAGGTTGACGGGGGTCAAGGGGGGGTAAGGATGCAGCTAGGCCCTCCAGCCGCGGTTGCTGACGCGTGCGGGGCTGCATGCCGCACCGCAGGTGGACGTGCTGGGGAGGGCGCGGGCGTGATGGGCAGCGGGGCTCGGAGGGCGCGCACGGTCGCGGGTGTTTGCGGGGTGCAGCGCACGACAGCTCTGTGAGCAGCTCGCGTTCCTTGTTGCCTGGGCCTGCGGTATTTGGTGGAGCGGCACACTTGGATATTGTCAGGGGTTAAATGTGGCAGAACGGCTTGCTGGCACATCGACACTCAATACTGGGAATCCCTCTCAACCCCCTCCACGCACCAGGTGACGCGTTGTGGTGAGGTGTACGATGCCCCGGACACCCCGCCAAAGCAGCAGCAGCCGCGCTCCCCCGCACGCCCCTCCAGCGCCCCACGCAGCACAGCGGCCGCCGCCAAGCTGCGCGCCGGCCGGCCCCTCACCGGCAGCGCCCCTGGCTCGCCGGCCAAGGCGGCGGCTCTGCCCGCCCCCCTGCTAGACGTGGGGCCGGGCGCCCTGGGCGGACTGGCGCCCTCGCCCAGACCAGACAAGCCAGCCGGTGCGCGCGTGGCGCAGCAGCAGCAGCAGCAGCAGCTTCAGCAGCGCGGCCGGCTGCAGGCATCAACACCCACCAAAGCGGCTCCTTGGTCGGGCCCTCCGGGCCTCGGGACGCCCGGGGGCGCCGCCACAGCGGCGGCGGCGAAGATCAGCCTCCGGCGCCGCGATGACCGCGGGGCGCCTTCATCGGCTGCCGGGCGGTTTTGAGCGGCCTACTTTGGCGATCGGGTTGTGCCGGGTGCAATGCGGTCGTTTACCCGCCTGTCTGTCGCGTGGTGTGGGCCCAGCAAGCACTGCCCTAGTTGCATCACACCTCATTTTCAGGAAATGTCGTGCCGCCATGCCCCCGCATCCGAGTGCGTGCTATGGTTGCACGGATGGTGCGCCCTGCTGTCGAGACTGGTAGAGACAGGCGCTTCATGCTTCTCAGGAACTGATAGCAGGGTAGTCCAGGTGGCGGCAGGTGACCACGCTTGTGCATTGCAGGGTGCGTTTCCAACCGCCAACTCAAGAGTATTGACGTTTTACACACTCGTACTCCTAGTGCATTTCAAAAGCTGCACACAAATCTGCTAATTGATATTGTTGATAGAGGGAGAAGGGTAAAAGAACCAGAGGGTCCCTGAGGCGGGGGTTTCAAAAGGGTCCAACTATTTTGCAGCGCAATGCGCCATTGCCGCAGCTGCACAACTGTTCGGGCGGGCTTTGGGCCAATGGTGTGCGATCCGCATGGACAGCCAGAGCTACACCAGTACCAGATATGGCTGAAGTTGTCTGCCATCATAAACTGAAATTGGCTGGGGCGAAACGTGGCTGTCCGGTGCATGCTGGTGAAGCGCGGAGAGGAGTACATGAGGGGTCAGGCGATGCGCCTTGCCGCTCTGCTCTTCCAGACGATCATCGCCTGAGCACGCAGGTCCGGGTCTTTGAAGACTCGCACGCGCGTGTGCATACACGCATTGCGACCCGCCAATCGACCGTGCGCTTTGCAGTGCAGCATGGGAGGCTCATACGGCCCAGGCAGCTCAGGGGGCCAGCCGATGGCAGAGGGCAGTGCGTGGCCCCTCGCAGAGCTCATCAGCGGAGGATGCAGGCACCCAACAACTGGGCCTGCCGTCCGATCATGGTTGTCACCACGGGGTGAATACGCCGCCAAACACCCAGACAAGGGGCAGGCAATGTGTGCACCGGCAACGCCGTCAAGCATTGCCGCTGCGACGGCAGGGCACAGGCCCGGCTGCGCAACAAAAAGCAGGCGCAGGCAGTTTGACAACTGCTGCGGTAAACATAACAGCCCTTGTCAAGTCGAAGGCCTCACGTGGCAACGGAGGTGCGCCCCCGGCGAAGCAAGCGGCCGGGCCCGCAGCCACCTGGGCCGCCGCCCGCACGTCCCGATTGGGGGGCTCTCTTCTAAACTGCCGTGGCTCACATTGCGCGCTTGATCCGCACTATGAGGCCGCCCTTGACGACGATCTGGTCCTTGAACGAGAACCGGCGGATGCCCATCTTGAAGCCATAAGATACCACCACCGAGGCGGGGCGCCCCACCGGGTCCGGCAGCGACACATCCAGCGTCGGCGGCGCCAGGCACTTGGCAAGGCGGCGGCCCGCCGCGCCGTAACCGACGCGCAACGAGGGGCCCTCGGCCTCGTCACCGCTGGCGCGGCTGACACCGCTGGCGCCGCTGTCCCGGCGTGAGACACCCCCAGTGCCTGATGCTGCCTCCTCGCCACCGCCGTCGCCATCGCCGTCGCCGCTGTCTTTGTCCTCATCGCCCCTGGAGTGTTCGCGGTCTATGTAAGCGCCAATCATCTTCACAAACTGCTCCATGCCGCCGTTGAGGCGCCGCAGCGCCGCCATCTTGCCCGCGTGCACGGTCTTGTCCACCGCCACCAGCCGCACCTCCCCATCAAACAGCCCCGCCACAGCCGGCGCGGACGCCCACTTCGGGTCCCCGCGCTCCAGCGCAGCCAGGAACTCCCGAGCAAAGCGCTCCGCCACGCCCAACGGCGACGCCGGGTCGGGAGGCGCTTGCTGCGCCGCTGCGTCGTGGGCGCCCGCCGCGGCGGCGGGCTGCTGGGTAGGATGCTGCTGCTTGGAAGAGCGCTGCCGCCGCACGACGAGGCGCCAGCCACTCGGGGGTAGAGCCGCCGCTGCGGCGGCCGGCGCAACGTGGCCGGCGGCGCCGCCGTCCAGGCTGTCGACGCTGACGTGGCTGCCTGCTGAGCCGCTGCCGCCCCTGCCGGGCGAAACTGCAGTCCCGGACGTGCCGCCGCTGCTGCTCGCCGTCGCCGCTGGCCGGCGGCCAGCTGACGCGCGGCTGCGCGCGACGGCCAGCAGGGACGTGCCGGCAGAGCTGCTGCAGGCTGAAGCCAGGCTGCCCTCTGTGGCCTGGCGGCGCGCCGCACCCCCGGCCGTGCCTAGGCGCCGAAGGGCGCCGGTGCTGGCCGGGCGTGGCAGCGGCAGCGGCAGAGCGCTGCCGTCGCCGCCGCCGCTGCCGCCACCCCCACCTCTGCCGCCTGCGCTGCCGCTGCCAGCGGTGCCCGGCCGCCTGCCCGCGGGGCGCAGCGCACCAAACGACGTCGCGTGCCGCATCAGCGCGGCTGGGCGCAGCGACGCTCCGAAGCTGCCGCCGCTGGCCGCGCCTGCCAGCAGCGCCGGGCTCGACACCACCGGCTGCAGGATGCTGTGCGCCGAGGCAGAAGCGCTGTAGCTGGCAGGCCCACCGCCGCCGCCGCTGCTGCTGCTGCTGATTGGGGCGCCGGAGGCAGCGGCCTCAGCAACCTCGGCACCGTCCCCAGCGAGCAGCTCAAAAACACTGCTGTTGTCGTCGTCATCATCGCCGGGCCCACCTCCTGAGGACGCCGCCGCATGTTGCCGCGGCGCCGGTGCGGACCGCGTCCGAGAGGGAGCGCGGTCGGTGAGGGGGGAGGGGCCGGCAAACAGGGTGCCCGCCAGCAGCTGGGCGCTCACGGCGCTGAACGGCGTCGGCGTAGGGCCGCCGCCTGCCACGACCCAGGCGTCTGCGGCCCCCGGCCGCAGCCTGGCCCCAGAGGCCTGCTGGCCGGCGCTCACAGCCGCCGCGGCAGTGGCGGCGGCAGCTGCGGCGGTGCCACCCCAGCGGCCGCTGCCCTTGCTGGCACGGCTGCCGCTGCTGGCCGGCAGTTCCATTTCGGAGGGCGAGTCGGCCGTCGCCCGCACAGTGGCGAGCGTGCTTGCGGCCGTGCGCCGCGCGGCCGCGTGCGGTGGCGGCCGCTTGGGAAGAGAAAGCTTCTGGCCCTCTGGCGGCTGTGGCGTAGCGCCGACCGTGCGCGGCGCGTCGCGGGCGCCGCCGCCATTGTCGAGCGCGTCAACTGCACCTTGGGCAACGCCACAGCACACCAGCCGCCTGAGGGCCATCTTGCCCCCTCCACGGGTGATTCTTCGCCGCCTAGTGTCGCTTGATGCTGTGGGGCAGGGGATCTGCGTGACGGGAGAGAGGCCGGATTGCCGAGCCAGGGCTGAGGCGGCGGCGTTGCAGTGCTGACGGGGAGCAAGGGCAGGCCTCGAGTGTCAGACACCTTGGTGGCTCGGCTGTGCAGCCGGAAGGCGCCGGGCAGGGGCTACAGCTCGTTCTGCTGCTAGGAAAATCGACTCCCGGCATCCCTCTCTCGTGCCGAGAATCGGCTCAGCAAGCAATCGCCGTCGGTCGCGGCCGTACCAAGGTTACTGAGCCCCTGAGACCTTTTGGGCAGGCTGGCGTCCCTCACTGGCCACTGTCGTCAACAATAAACGAAGTTTTTGCATTCATTGTTGATACTCAAGAGCTTTCGACGCGGCAGCCCGAGTCCTTGGTCGCAGCTCGGACCGCGGGAAGTTGCCTTTGGCGTTGCCGGCCGTTTGCAATCCTGCGACGTGAAAAATCGCGGCGTTCAGTTTGAACGGCGAGCTCAGGAGAATCGTTGCTTGCGGGGCGGGCCCTTCCTCTCGACCTCGGCGCTGTTGTGCGTTTGACCGGTCCAATAGGTTGACACACTCGTGCACGGTTCGATGGCGCATGCTGGCTAGTGATGCACCAGATTGTTGTCATCGCATTGGTAGTTGGCTGCTGCGGACCCACCTGTTTGTCCTGCATGGCAAGGGCCCGCTCTCATCCCCCTGCTGGCGTTGCGTTGGCGGAATGACAAGCTGAGATCATTGTCCGTGTGATGTTTTGGTCACAATAAATCCATCCCGCCATTTGCTTATATAACCACACCTGGAGCCCGAGCACTCTCAACCAAAACACATGCTCATGGACAAGCGGTTACAACACCACCCACCACCCGGCCGGGTGGCAATCTTCTCACCCATACCCCCCCTGGCCCATCACCCTGTACTGTCCCTGCTGCAGTGTGGTGGCGGGCTGGAGCCGCAGCTGCACCATGGCGGGTGGCCCCTGCCCCAAGGACAGCGTCGCCCCGCTCCCACCCGCAGGCTTCAGGACAGCTGCGCCCAGAGCTGGCTGCGGCAGTTGCTGCAGGGTGTGTGGCTGCTGAGGTGGGTCGGCTGCGGGCTGGTGTGTCAAGCTCTGCGCTTGGGGAGGGGCCAACGCATGGTTGGGCTGCTGCTGCTGCTCGGGCTGCTGCTGATGGCGCCACGAGGTTAGCTGCTGCTGTTGCTGCTGTCGTTGGTCCGCGTGCCAGGCCGCCAGCTCCTCAGCAAACTGCGCTAGCTGTGCGAGCTGCTGGCCCGTGGGCGGGTCCTTCTCCTTGCGCATGCAGTGTTGAGCCAGGGCCTCCGGGGTCGGCGCCTCCGGCAGGTGCGTAGGCAGGCGCACCCCTGAGTTGCCAAATCCGGGGACAAGGCCGAGGAGTGCAGGTCGCGTCGGGCCGTTCGCTGCCTTGGGGCGGAGCAGCTGCAGTCCACCAGTCGTACTCCTACCCGCCACATCACCCAGGTGCCCTGCGCGCGCACGCCATCGCATCCGCCCGGAGAAGCCCCCCGGCCCCGAACGCTCCACCAAACCCACGAGCCCGCCCAGGGCCGACCCCGCCACCTACCCGCCAGGAATAGCGCCGCAGCTGAGTCCCCCGGCTCCGCCACCCAGTCCCAGGGCATCACCTCGGGCGCAGCACCCGCCGCGCTAACGGTTGGCGGCGGCATGCTCACGCCGTTCACAAAGGACTCCTGCCCGGCCCCCACCGGCCACCGCTCCACTACCAGCTCCCCTGTCTGCGCGTCGCGCTCGTAAGCGGCCGCAAATACGCCCTCGGGGACAACCAGCGGCGCCAGCCACGCACCCGGCGGCCGAGGCCGCCGCGCGTCCCCCGGCGCCCAGGGTCCGCCGGCGATGAGGACCTCCCACGCGCGCCGCTCGCGCCGCGCCTGCGCTTCCCAGGCGTCGCGGGCCGTGTCGCGCGCCACCTCAGCGTTGAAGCGCTCCACCAGGGCCGAAAGGCCCTGACTGCGCGGGGCGGGGCCGCCGTGCGCCGCGCCGCTGGTGGGCTGGACAATGGGGGCTGACAGTGGGAAGGGCGGCGTTCTAAACCTGAAGGGAGGGACGTGCGTGGGGGCTGGCGGCGGGGGCGCAGGCGGCGGGGCCGCAGGCAGCGGCGGCACAGGCAGCGGGGCGGCGGCTGCGGCGGCTGCGGCTGCGTGCTGGGTAGGAAGCGCCGGTCCCGTTGCCGCCGCCCTGGCTTGCTCTCGTGTGTGGTCTTGCGCCCTGCTGGGCAGCGGCCGCCGTGCATCTGGGGCCCAGCCGCCTGGTGGCGGGCGGCTGCCGCCATTAGGTGCTGATTGCCACCGCTGCTCCTGCTGCTGCTGCTGTTCCTGCTCCTGCTGCTGCTGCTGCCGCTGCTGTTGCTGCTGCTGTTGGTTCTGCTGGTTCTGCTGCTGCTGCTGCTGCTGCTGCTGCTGCTGCTGTTGCTCCTTCGCTTGTTGTTGTGGTGGTGCCTTGTCAACCTGTGCTTGAGCCCGCTGCGGGGCCTGCGGCGGAGACGCCTTGTCCACCTGGGTGGGCGGCGTGCGTTGCCGGGCTTCCCAACCCCGCGGCTCCTCCCTTTCCTTGCGCTTGTGAGGCCCGCTGCCGTCAGGGACGGCCCTGCCAGTCGGAACCCCTTCGCCCAGCATCTGCGCAACTCGCCGCTGCTTCAGGATGGCGTCTGTTGAGAGGGGGCGCTCAACGTGGTGGTGGTGGTTGTGGTGGGGTTGATGACCGGCAGTCCCCTGGTGCTGCTGAGGCTTGACGGGGGCCTCACCCGGCTGCGGCACGGGCGCCACCCGCCCACGCTGTGCCTCCTGCTGCTGCTTCTGCTTCTGTTTCTGCTGCTGCTGCTGCTGCTGCTTCTGCTGCTGCTGCTCCTGACGCTGCTGCTCTTGAAGCTGCTGCTCGTGACGCTGCCGCTTGTGCTGCTGCTGCGGCTGCTCTTGCTGCTCCTCGTGACGCTGCCGCTTGTGCTGCTGCTGCGGCAGCCGCTGTTGCTGCTGCTGCTGCTGCTGCTGCTTCTGCTCATGACGCTCCTGGCGCCGCGGCTGCGGCTGCTGCTGGCTTGCACTGTGGCCTTGCTGCCGCAACCTGTCGCTGACCTCACTGCTTCCGTTGAGGGCGGCCCTCTTCGCGACCCCGGCCTCAGCCGGCCGCACCTTGGGCTGCGCCGGCGCGGCCGCGCCCAGCGGCTGCCGCTCCAACGCCCGCCGGTCGCGCGCGTCGACGCCATCCCGCACCGCCGCCACCGCACCGAGCTTGTCAGCCGCTGCCCCGGCCGCTGCGGCGACTGCCGGCCACCTAGCTGTGCTGCGTGAGAGCCGCAGCACCGCGGCCGCCAGGGGGTGGCGCTGCAGGTGATCTGGGGACACCACCAGGTGGGCCAGCACCTGATCACGAATGAGTGGATTATCCGGATGACAGGATGTGGAAGGGGTGAGGGGTCCACAAGGGCAAGCGTGCTTGCGTTGGTACCAGTTGAATGTGAATGGACGATTGCAAACAGCACGGGGCCGCGCACGCGGCATGGATTGTTGCGGCAAGGGCGGCGCCCGCACGACTTAGCAGCAGGCTACCGTGGCCAACCTGAGCGGGCGGAACGCACCCATTTTTGGCCGAAAGCTGCCGCGTGGCAGCGCATGGCCCACGCGGCACCGCGCCCCCTCCCAACGGCCCCCCACCCAACACGCCCCCACCCGCATGAGCTCCTCAAGAAAGGTGGCGTGCCCCTCCGCCTCCCCGTCTGCCGCCCACGCCTCCAGCACGTGCAGCAGCCGCCGCCCGTCCAGCCGCTGCAGCACCGCCCGCGCCGTCGTCGCGCGCAGGGCCGCCAGACAGCGGCGCCGCGCCACAAAGCCGGTGGTGCCGGCCATTGCCGCCACAAAGGGGGACGCGCTCGACGGCCCGTCAAGGCCGCCAGTAGCGGGGTCCAGCAGCTTGTGAATGCGTTCCAGCTGCTGGGAGCGCGCGACTTCACGGGAGCGCTGCGCCGCGTCTGCGTCCTGCCCTGGTAGGGGCTCCGCGGTCCCCACCGCTGCGGCCGCGGCCGCTGCTGAATCACGCAGTGCTGCCGCAGGCGCGGAGCCGGCGACACCGCTGGTGTGCGGGACAGCGGCGCGCGCCCGCGGCGGGCTGCTGATGCCGCTTCCCAGGGTAGAGGGCGGGGCCGTGACAGCGCCCTCGGGGAATGCTGAGGCCGCAATCCCTGCAGCCGCGGCGGCGCCAGGCTGCTGCTGGTGGTGCTGCTGCTGCTGCTGCTGCTGGTGGTTCATCTGCTCTGAGCGCCGCCCCGCGCGGTCCAGCGCCGCGTGCAGCGCGCCCTTGCTCTTGCGAAACAGGGCGCGCACATGGCCCTCGCTGCAGCCGGCGGCCGCGGCAAGCCCGGCCGTCTCCAAGCGAGAGAGTGTGTCGGTGACCGCAAAGGCCCGCAGCAGCAGCGCCTCGCCGCCGGGGGTCCCTAGTAGATCGGGGGGAGCAGCATGTTGAGACTGGGAGATGGGGGCGGGGCCCGAGGTGAGGAGTGGCGGGGGTGCAGCGGGGTTGGTGGGCGGCAGTCCACGGCTGCACTCCGTCCCTCGGGCCTGCGCGGGCGGGCACCTGCCCTCACCAGCTCCAAGCTCAGGGGATGCATCGGCAGGGGGGCCGCTGCCCTGCGCTCGGGGTCGTGCCAGCAACGACTGCTTGCTTTTGCCGGTCTGGTGGGACAGCTTTGCCACCGCAAACCGCAGGAACCGCATCTGCGCCTCAGCCTCGCGGAGCTGTCGCAGGAGAGCGTCAGCATGTGCGCCGCAAGCCGCGGCCACGCATCGCCTCAGGCGCGCCAGGAGCTCGCGCTGTTCTTCTGGCAGCTCGCTGGAGGACGCACGCCCTTCCTCGTGCTGCTGGAGGCTGGCGTCCTCCTGCCCCGCCATCTGATCAATTTGTCACTGCAGCCAGGTTTGAACTGTTCGCGAGCATTTAGCGCTATAAAAATTTATAAAAAGGGTGATACAGCATCGAAGCAGGCAAACCCATAGATCGCGAGATCTACCGAGACTTCACCTGCGTCGTCACTGCAGATACAAGGCCGCTTATTGCTCTCTAGATTTTATCTACCCCATAACACATATACTGTGTCTATGGAGTAGCCGCTGCTGGCGCGGAGCAACGCAGCCTAGCCTACCTCGTCACACCATTGGCACGGCAAGCACACGACCGGCCCGGGGCTCTGCCTGTGCGGCACCATTGCTCTCTGCACTCCAGGCATCCTCAGCATACCGGTGGCGCTAGGGCTAACGCTTGCACAGGCAGCATCGCAAGGCGGACTACAAGCGTAGGCGACCCGCAGCATGGGGCCCCCCGACTGGCCGCGGGCGGTCGCCGCGGCTGTCGCGTCCGTCCCCACATCGACGCTGGCCCTGTTCATGACGGCAAACGGTGTGGCGGCAATGGTGGCTTTGATGAGCGGTATCTCGGCACCGTATGGCAGGTGACGCCTCGCGGTAGGAGCGTGTGCGGCAGGTGCCCTTGGGATTTATGTGGTGATGCAAGTAGACGGGCTCGGGCCCTTGATGAGTGCCGCAGAAGGAAGCATGCATGCATGCATGCACAGGGGTGCACGCGGTTGCAACGCTGCATGTGAAACTCAAGTGTTGCTTTCCTTCTGCGATCGCATTGTCCTGGCAGGTACTCTACCGGCGGGTGGGGGTTTCTCATCAACGCCAAGGTTGCGTGGGTGGTGAGCAGCAGGGGCGGGCGGGACCACTTGGGATGCAAACCTGCGATGCCGGGCCCGCCGGGCAACTGGCACCTCGTAGTACGCACCGGACTGCTTTTTGAGATTGGTCCAGGCCGCGTCTCACCGCTTGCATCCCCCCCCCTGCAGACCCAGGAGCTGGGGAGCTTTGCCGTCCCTACTGTGTGGCTCGCGTTATTTGCCACCCCGGATCAGCTGGCGCGGGCGCGCGCCCCGGCCAACGCGCTGCTGCTGGGCCTGTTCCTGCTGCACTACCTCAACCGCTGCTTCGTCTACCCGCTGCGCCTGCGGGGAGGCAAGCCTACGCCGTTTGTGGTGTGGCTGTTGGCAGCCGTGTTCACCGCCTACAACGGCTTCATGCAGGTCTGTGACCGGGACCCTGTGCGGCGGGACCGCCCGTGCCACTCCTGTCGCGGTGCTTTATTTTCTGATTCAATTGTTTTCTACTGCCTGCCTGTTATGATCACCGACCTTGCAGCTGAGCCTGTGCATCAAACCCAACCCCGCGCTGGTGCCCTGTCTCAAGGCAAAGTATTTCTTGACTGAGGCCCCAGCAGGCGCACCCATCACGCCGCTGGTGGTGGCGGGCGCGCTCGTGTGGGCTGTGGGGTGGCTGGTCAACCTGCACTCTGACGAGGTGCTGCTCAACCTCAGGAGGCCCGGAGAGACGGGTGGGGGGGACCAGTCTTGGGCGGAAGGGCGCGGGGCGGGAGCGGCGCGGCTTGCAGAGGGGCACCAGCTAGAAGGCGCCGTGCAGCTGGCCGTGGACAAGCCGCTGATTGTCCAGTGTGAAGGCTCTGGCTGTCGCGAGCAGCACTCCGCACCGAGCGTATAGCACCACAATCCACGTTTCAGAACGTGCCCTGACGCCAACGCCCCTCCCCCCCTCCTCGCGTGCCAGGTTACAAGATACCCAGGGGCGGCGCCTTTGAGCTGGTGTCTGCTGCTAACTACTTTGGGGAGATACTGGA
The DNA here is from genome assembly GCF_000611645.1 of Monoraphidium neglectum. Lineage (NCBI taxonomy): Eukaryota > Viridiplantae > Chlorophyta > Chlorophyceae > Sphaeropleales > Selenastraceae > Monoraphidium > Monoraphidium neglectum. Next base: position 11,021 of record NW_014012662.1, read on the forward strand.
GTGGGCCGGCTGGGCGCTGGCCGCCCGGAGCGCGCCCGCAGCGGCGTTTTCTTTCTTCGTGCTGGCCAACCTTGGGCCCCGAGCGTGGCACCACCACCTATGGTGAGCTGGGGCCAGCTACTGGGCCGCCTGCGTTGAGGCCGCCTCGTCCAGCGTGCAAGACTGCGGCAGTCATGCACGAACAAGAGCGCCACCTCCCGCCCCCGAGCACAGGTACAGGTCTAAGTTCCCTGCGTACCCAAAGTCGCGGCGCGCCGTCATCCCATTTGTCTGGTAGTCCCGGGGTCAGGTCGCGCCGCGGCCTGCTCACGCACTGAGCCGCAGAGTGCGCCGCCAGGCCTGAACAGTTGTGCTGATTGATTTGATTTGAGATCAGTTGCGCATTGGTTGGAGCCATGGAGTAAGGTCATGCACAAGGACTGGGGTGCTGGCAAGTGCTCGAGGCTCTCGCACAAGGCGACTTGCGCTGCAATGTATTGTGGTACAGAGATGTTCTGTACCATAATACATTTTGTGGTGTGCCTTCAATTCTTGCTGCTGCAAACAGTGCAGCATGATGTGGTGAATATGTATCACAGACTGGCGCCACGTAAGACAAGCGGCCTGCCTGTCACATCTAGCAAACTCATCACGCAACCTCGGCACCACCACCTGCGACGGGGTCAGCGGGCGTGTGTTGCACCTGTGCGCGCGCTTGCTTTGTGACAAACTATGCCAACATGCCCGTGTTGTCTTGAAAGCAGCACCCTCTTGACTAGGGGCTCCACGGCCTGCAGTCCGCCTGGGTCAACACTCAAGAGTTGGGCCGCCGGGATCCCAGCCACACTGGCACTGGCACGGCAGGCAGCGAGGCACGCACTGCCTCTCACCGCGAACACAACCACCGCCGCGTGGGGCGCCTTGACCAGGTTGTGAGAATTCTTTGAGGAGCTTGGGGCTATGAAGTTGGGCTTGTGAGGGGTTTTCCAGGAACAACGGATGGTGTAGAGATCGTCTTCGCGAACAGGGGCTTAAAGGTGAAGCTTAACGCATTTGCTATCAAAAAACTAATGCATTCATGGATCCTAGCACGCGGCAATGAGCGTGGGGTAGTGTCGGCACCAGACACTGCACTCCTACACGCACCTCAAAGCCACCCGCCCTTGCCCTGCGACAAATCCAGGCTGGTGGTAGCTGAATGCGGCCGACACAATCTTCGTTGCCGGAGCGGGCGCTTGCGGGCGGCCCCCTCCTGCTGTCGCAAGGCCGCTGCGGCGCTGCACGACGCACTCTGCCAACGCGCCTCCCAGCGATGGCACGACGCGGCGACGGCGCGCTGGTGCTGCAGCAGGATGGCTCGGCAGCATGGCAGGGTGTGCAAATCCTGGGCAGCAGCGCCAGCGCCGATCGGCAGCCCATTGACAAGGCAATCGATAGCTGCAGCACGCTGGGGCACCTGGAGGCGCTGCTCGCGCGCGACCCGGAGGCGCTGTCCGCTGCTGACGTGGCGCTTGCGTTGTGGCGCGCGGTGACCATTGCGAGGGGCTCCCGACTGCGCTCGGCCGCCTGGGGCGGCGGCGCCAGCGCAGCATCGGGCGCTGCTGCTGCCGCAGAGGCTGCGGCATGCCACCGCATCGCCCACTCGTGCCTGCAGCTGCTGCTGCTGCAGCGGCCGCAGGACATCGCCCCGCGGCAGCTGAGCAACGTTGCGCGCTCACTGGGCATGCTGTGCGGCCCAGACCTGACGGCCCGCGCGGCGCGCGGGGCAGCTGCGACAGCCACTGCAGTGCGGCAGCCCGCGCCAGCTGTCATGCTGCCCGGGGTCAGTGCCGGCGATGACCCGCGGGCCGCGGCCGCAGGCACATTTCTTCGGGCACCCCCGGGGGCAGCTGCGCAGCGGCTGCAGCAGCTGCTGTCCGCCACCGACCCGCACGCGCCGCTGCTGCAGCTGTTGGAGGCGGCCGCGCCGTGCTGGGAAGCTGCGGCCGCCGCAGGCGCCGCGGCCGCAGTGGCGACGGACGCGGGCGCCGCTGGTTCAGCAGCGTCACCGTCCGCGGCGGCGGCTGGGGTGGCGCCTGGTGCAGCAGTTGCCCGGCAGCGCGCCGCGTGGCTGCACCCCCAGAGTGCTGTGGACATGGCCTACGGCCTGAGCCTCATGGGGGTGCAGCCGCCCCCCGCATTCTGCCGCGCGCTGGTCGCCGCGTCGGCCCCGCTGCTGCCGCGCATGAACCCTAAGCAGCTTTCGCTGCTGGCCTACTCGCTCGCGCGGCTGGGGGTGGTGCCGGGCGCGGCGTGGGCCGCGTGCTGGGCGGCGGCGGTGGCGCGCGGTGCGGGGCGGTTTGGGCCGCAGGACGTGGCCAACAGCCTGTGGGCGGTCGCCACGATGCGGCGCACTGCGGCGGCAGCAGCAGCAGCAGTGGCGGTTGCGGCAGAGGAGGAGCAGGAGGCTGGGCCGCTTGGTGTGGCCGCTGAGGAGGAGGGTACATACGCAGCTCTCGGTCCCCTCTTGTCAAGGGCGCTGGAGGTGTCCAAGGACATGACAGCGCAGGGCCTGGCCAACTCGCTCTGGGCCGCCGCGGTCGCCGGCCGCCGTGTGGACGCGTCCTGGCTGGCGGCGCTGCTGCAGTGCTGCGCGTCGCGGCACCGCGAGCTCAGGCCGCAGGAGGGCGCCAACGCGCTGTGGGCGGCGGCGACGCTGCTGCTGCGGGAGCGCACGGCGCAGGCGGCAGCGGCGGCGGCCGAGGACGGGGCACCGCTTCCCACGGCCGCACTTTCGCCGCCCAGCTCGCCACAACAGCAGCTGCTGGCGCTTGAGGAGCGCACCGCGGCGCTGCGGGACGCCCTCCTGCCGCTGGCGCCGCGCTTCGGCCCGCTTGACTGGTGCAACGTGCTGTGGGCTGGCGGTGCGCTAGGCCTGGGGCTGCCGCCGGCGTGGCAGGAGGCCCTGTGGCTCGGCAGCACGCGCCAGCTGCGCGCCTGGGGCCCGCAGTCGCTGGCCGTGGCGCTGTGGGCGCTCGCACGCGCAGGCGTCGCGCCGGCACGCGGGTGGATTGCGATGTTCGAGGCGGCGACGCTGGCGGCAGCGGGCAGGTTCCAGGGGCGCGAGCTCGCCATGGTGGCGTGGTCCGCCGCGCGGCTGCGCCTCAGCCTCTCGCCGCATTGGTGGGAGCGCCTCTGGCCCGCCTCCGCGGCCCGCATGCTGCCGCGAGCGGGCGGCGCGCTGGGCGGTGCGCACGCGAGGCACGCGGCGGTGGTGCTTCAGGCGGCGGCGGCGCTGGGCTGCGCGCCGCCCGAGTGGTGGCTGGCGGCGGCGCTGGGGGGCATGGCGACGGCGGCGGAGGCGCGGCAGCTAGGGCGGGGGCGGTGGCAGGAGACGGGCCAGCACTATCACCAGCAGCAGCGGGGGCCGCTACAGCAACAGCAGCACCGAGAGGTGCAGGACGACAGTGCTTCCTTTGTGGACGGGGACGGCTCTAGCAGCGAAGTGCTGCAGCGCGCAGCAGAGCTGGGGGGACCCTTCAAGGCGGACACGCGCGACGCGGCCCGCATGCTTGCGTCTGTCGCGCGCCTGCGGCGCCCAGGCGCGCTTAGCGGCGGCGGCGGCGGCCTGGAGGGTGGCGAGGCGGGCGGCAGCGCGGCGGCGCTCGTGGGCTGGCTGGCTGACGGGGCCTGGGCGCTGCCACGGGGTGCGGCCGTCCCCGCACTGTGCGCACTGCCAGAGCTGATGCCGGCGCTGCCGCCCCCGCTTCGGCGGCGCGCGACAGCGCAGCTGGTGGCGCGCTGCGGGGCGCTGGCGGCGTGGCCTGCACAGGTGCTGCACGCGCTGTCGCGCCTTCAGCCGCGCTGCCCGCCAGGCGGCCCGCGCGCACAGCAGGAGCTCTTTTGGTCCGACATCCGCGAGGCGACGCAGCAGCAGCGCGCCGAGCGGCTGCGCCTGCGGCCCGGCGCTGCCGCGCGCAAGGCAGCTGCAGCAGACGCAGAGCGGGAAGAGTGGGAGGAGCGGGATGGGCGGGATGCAGATGGCACCGCGCGCGGTGCGAGGGCACACCTGCTGCGCCGACTGGACCAGGCCCTCTGCAACACGGCATCGGGCCTCACGCTGGAGACGATGTTGGCGGCAGCGCTCGCCTTGCTGCGGCTCCGCCACCGGCCGTCGCGCCAGCTTGCATCCGCCCTGGTCGCGGCGGCCGCCTCGGGGGCAGGCGACGGCGGCGGCGGCGCGGCGCTGCAGCAGCTACTGCCTGTGCTGCTGCTGGCGCTGGGGCGCCTGGGTTGCGGCGGGGCCGCGGCGGGCGGCGACGTGGCGCGGCTGCTGGCTCTGGGCGAAGCGCAGTGTGGCGCGTGGTCGGGCCCACAGCTCGCTGCCGCCGGCGAGGGCGTCGCGCGGCTGGTGGCCGGCGGCGACGGCGCGCTCCTCGCCCGGGGTGACGCTTCGACAGGAGCCGACGACAGCGCGAGTGATGCTGCGGCCCCCGCAGCGGCAGTGCGCGCGGCGCTGCGCCCGTGGCTGCGCTCGTGGCTTGCCACGTCTCGCGCAGCCATGGCGGCCGGTGCGATGGCTCCGGACGATGTTGCGCGCTGCGCAGCGGCTGTCGCACGCCTGCGGGTCCCGCCAGGGGACGCGTGGCTGCGCGCCGCGCTCGCCGCGACCGCCGGGCGCCTCGGGGAGGTCGGCGGCGCGGGGGGCCTGGCGCGGCTGGCCACGGCGCTGTGCCGCGCGGGCGCCGCCCCGGGCCCGGCCTGGCTGGAGGAGCTTTCGGCAGCAGCGCTGGCGGCGGCGGCGGCTGAGGTTGGAGCTGCCGGCCAGGGAGTGCCGTTGGGGCAGCAGCAGGAGCTCCAACAGCACCAGCAGCGAAAGCAGCAGGAGCGACAGCAGCAGCAGCAGCAGCAGCGGCAGCAGTGGCAGGAGGAGCCGGCACTGGGTGCTGCCGCGCTCAGCCTAGAGCCTGTGCACGTCGGCCTGCTGGCCCTGGCACTGCACCGGTGGGGGTGGCACCCCGGCGCAGACACGTCAGCAGCCCTATTGCACGCATGCGCGCCTCGGCTCGCGCGCCACCCCAGCTCACGGTTGCAGCTGGCACTCACGCTACTCGCCGCCGCGCGCTGGGCGCCCCCGCGCGACTGGCTGGACGCTGCGCGGGGGCGTGCGGAGGCGGCGGCCGCGCGGGGGGCGTACAGCGAGCAGCAGCATGACAAGGTCCTGTGGGCACTAATGGTCCTGTCGGGGGAGTAGGGAACTCGTCCTCCACACGCATGCGTCTCAAACATAGCAAGGTTGTAAACCACACGCAATCCGATAGCGCGGTGTTGTCATTGCCGGGAAGGGCGGCTTCTGTGGGTTCTTGGACGCTTGGGCTCGGCAGTGCCACACGCACTGCTCATCGGGGTGACAAGGGGCCAAACTCCCTTGGAACCCGTCCCGTCAATAAGGCGTTTTCAATAAGCTCCGTTAGAGTGCTCTTGACCCACTACTCTGACGACTTTGGTCCGATCGAGGTGGGCCATTCCCCCATCTCATCCCACGGTGTGCCCGGCGCACGCGGGACGCGACCGATAGCCAATTATATCATACATACGTGTAGCTCTTCACAGCTCCGAGGGCAGCGACAGTGCTCTCTGTCCTTGAACCAGGCGCGTGGTGTGCGCGGGTGACGAGCAGCACAGCAGCATGAGAGCGCCGCACAGCCGGTGTGGCGCAGCGCGAGCGGTGGCGGCTTTGCCGGCGCTGCTCCTGCTGCTGGCATGGGTCTGGGTGCAGCCGGCGGCGGCGCAGAGCAGGCTGTTCAACAGCACGACCCGCGTCATCAAGCTCGCGGACCTGCCGGGCTGCAAGCTCGCCGCCACCCCCAAGGCCCCGGGCGCGCTGCAGGGCGGCCTCAGCACGTCATGCGTGGTGCAGGGCTTTGTGGGACCCGACGAGATGTGAGTCCTGGGACGATTCTATGGCGGCCTGGGGCCAGCGCGTTAGCCAAGAGGAACAGGCGCGGACGTGACAGCGGGGCGTGCATACGAAGCGGAGAGAGGCTTGTCTGCGGGAGGGCTAGGGGGAATGCAGGGGTGGGGTGCTGCCCATGTTTCACGCGTGTTTCGACTGTCACGTCGGGCTGAGCCTTGGCCCGCGGGCGGCCGGCGCGGCCGCGCCGTGACATCCTCACCCCCAGCTCGCAGCCTGCGGCTGCTCATAGCCACGCACATCCCACCTCGGACAGAAGGTGGTGCATTATAAAGCGCACACGGCAGAGCCACGCCGCCGTCCCCCCTCACATCCGTCCATGCCGCCGCCAACCCCCGCTGCGGCTTCCCCTTCTGCGCCCCACTGTCACGCGCACCTCCTCCCACCTGTCCACTGTTTTACTCTCCCCCCTTTTGTTCTGCACCCCCCTTGTCAGCATCTCCGTGGTCTTTGACGTCCCGGCCAAGAAGGCCGCGTCGGCGGACTCCCTGCCCGGCAGCTACGACCTCATCCTGCAGCTGCGCACAGTGGACGGCGTCACAAAGCTGTGGGTGGCAGTCCGGGGGGGAGGGGGAGCGGCGGCGATGAGAGCGTGGACATTGCGCGTGTTCGCCCTGGGGCTGGTTGGTGCGGGGTGGTGCATGTGTGTGCTTCGTGTGGCTGCGATGTTGTAGGGATGGGCAAACAGGGGAGGCAAGCCATTGACGGGGCGGGTGGTGCGGCCGAGCGGTGGGAGGAGGGCGGGGGGTGTGGGTGAGAGGTGCCTGGGGCGGAGGTGGCTGGGGGCTGATGCAGCAGCGCGCGGCGTAAAGCGCCAGGGCATGACGTCAGAGCGAGGGAGCGCACGGTGGCGTTGTGGTGTGATTTCTCTGAGGGGAGCGGCTGTCCTGCACAGGGTGCGCCCATGGTGGGTGCGGGGTGCTGCCGGACAGCTATGAGCTGTGTGTCCGTGGGCGGGCGTGCCGCAGGGTCGGTCCGCAGCTGGCCCCCCGCGGCGGTAGGGGCCAGCTGGCGGTGGCTGCTGCCGGGTGCCTCCTGTGAGCCCCCTGAGCTGCAAAGCACCCACGCCCACCATCCTGGCACGGAGACGTCCTGAGCCCCTCCCCCTCATCCTGAGCTCGCATTCCTCACGACCCTCACACCCTGGAC